>NC_081417.1:92740907-93020907 GCF_949786415.1 Peromyscus eremicus
AGCCAAAATTATACAATAGAAAAATAAAAGCACCATCAACAGATAGTACTGGCATAACTGGATGTCAGCATGTAGAAGAATGCAAATAGAATCATATCTATCATTCTGCACAAAACTCAAGTCCAAGTGGATTAAAGACCTCAACATAAATCCAGTTACACTGAACCTGATAGAAGAGAAAGTGGGAAGTAGGTTTGAATGCGTTGGCACAGGTGAGAACTTCCTGAATATAACACCAGTAGCATAGACGCTGAGATCGACAATTGATAGATCAGATCTCCTGAAACTGAAAAGCTGCTGTAAGGCAAAGAACACTACCAATAAAACAAAATGCAGCCTACAGAATGGGAAAAGATCTTCACCAACCCCACATCTGACAGAGGGCTGATCTCTAAAATATATAAAGAACTCTAGAAATTAGACATCAAAATACCAAATAATCCAATTAAAAGATGGGATACAGATCTAAACAGAATTCTCAAAAGAAGACTCTCAAATGGCTGAAATACACTTAAAGAATTGTTCAACATCCTTAGTCATCAGGGAAATACAAATCAAAATGACTTTGAGATAGCCTCTTACACCTGTCAGAATGGCTGTCCAAACACACTGATGACAACCTACGTTGGAGAGGTTGTGGAGTAAGAACACTCCTCCATTACTGGTGGGAACACAGCCACTTTGGAAATCAGTATGGAGGTTTCTCAGAAAATTGGGAATCAATTTACCTCAAACCTCAATGATACCTCTCTCAGGCATATACCCAAAAAGATGCTCAATCATATGACAAGACACTTACTCAGCTATGTTCATAGCAGCATTATTTGTAATAGCCAGAACCTGGAAACAACCTAGATGCCCCTCAACCAAAGAATGGATATGGAAGCTGTGGTATATTTCCACAATGGAGTATTACTCAGCTGTAAAAAAAAAATGATCTCATGAAATTTTCAGGCAAATGGATGGCACTAGAAAAAAAAATCATTCTGAGTGAGGTAAGCCAGACCCAGAAAAACAAAAACAAACATGGCATGTACTCACTCATAAGTCTGCATTAAGAGTAAAGTATAGGATAACCAACCTATAATCCACAGCCCCAGAGAGGCTAGATACTAAGGAGAGTCCAAAGAGGGACACATGGATTTCCCTAGGAAGGGGAAATAGAAGAGCTCTCCTAGGTAAATTGTGGGCAGGGGACAGGCGAGTGAGGGATGGGAGGATGGGAACTAGAGGGAGCAAGTTGGGTGGGCCAGGCTTGGGAGGAAGGTTGAGGGTGGGATGGAGGGGGAAAGTAACGAAAGAGATGTCTTGTGGGGGTGCATTTTGGGATTAGGGAGAAACCTAGTGCAAGGGAACCTCCCAGCAATCTACAAGAATGACCCCAGCTAAGACCCCTAGCAATAGTGGAGAGGGTGCCTGAACTGGCCATCTACTGTAATCAGATTAGTGACTACCCTAATTGTCACCAGAAAGCCTTTATCCAGTAACTGACGGAAGCAGATGCAGAGATCCACAGCCAAGCACTGGACCCAGCTCCTGGAATCCTGCTGAAGAAAGGGAGGAGGGATTGTATGAGCCAGAGGGGTCAAGGTCATGATGGGGGAGCATACAGAGACAGCCTACCTGATGTTGTGGGTGTTCATGGACTCTGGACCAACAGTTAGGGAACCTGCGTGGGACCAAACTAGGCCCTCTGCATGTTTGTGACAGTTGTGTAGCTTGGTCCTTTTGTAAGGCTCCTAGGAGTGAGATCTGTCCCCAGTACTCAGCTGGCTTTTGGGAATCTGTTCTCTATGCTGGATTACGTAGCCCAGCCTTGATGCAGGGAGAGGGACTTGGCCCTGCCTCAACTTCATGTGCAATACTTTGTTCAAGTCCATAGAAAGTCTGCTCCTTTCTGAATAGAGACAGAAGGGTAGGGGGTAGATGGGAATGGAGTCAGAGGAGGGAATGGGAGGAAAGGAAGGAGAGAAAATAGTAGTTTGTATGTAAAATAAATGAAAAAAGTTAAATAAAATAAATTTAAAAAAGAAGGCCATTTTATTATTTGTGTTTATTCATCTTGGAAAACTAGGTAGATGAGGAAAATAATTGAACTGGACAACTAGTCATTTTCTGTCTGCCTCAGGCAGTCAATATTCTATGATTTAGGTGTCCATTCCATCTTCAGAAGATGAATTAAGATGCGTTGTTTATTTTCATTTCCAAATGTGCCCATAAGGGGCAGCTGGCTTCCTGGTGCTCCAGGTTGTAGTGAAAATGCAACATCACCCCTACAGTGGAACTGGACACCTCTTACTGGACAGCAAGTGTTCTAGAGAATTTTTCACACATGGCTCATTAAATCTTCCCCACAGTCACAGAGGTACTGTCACTATCTCTGCCTTGTAGATGACCAATGTCGGGCACACATCTGAGCTGATGGATAAGGCTACAGGTAGAGGGGAAGTCAGGCAAGTCTTTGTCTAGATTTATGAAGTTTACCCTTCAGAATATAAATGTCAAAACAGAAAGTGTATTTGAAATGATTTTTAAAAGCCCTAGGTTATTCAGAAACCACTCAGAAAGAAAATAAGAACATCACTTGAATGATTAGTTTTAGGGGAATGCATGCTCTGGACTCTCAACAACTGTTTTTTGTTATTTGTTTGTTTTGTTTATGTTTATTTACTTATTTTTCAATGATCTCTGGAGTATAATGTACTCAGAAAATGGAAATTGTGTACACATGACTCATGATTATGATAGTATCATAAAAAGAACCATGAACAAAGACTCAGAATTTTTCAGAGTATCCAGATAATTCTGTGTGGGGAGTTGAGTTGAATCTTAATCCACGTAAGTGAAATGATAAGGACCAAGGAGGAAACAGGATGAAGGTCTGAGATAAATGCATCATATATCTCTTGTTTAATTTTTGTCTTGCTTGACTTCCATAGTACCTTGATACATGGAGGTCTTTTCCTACTTTTCATTTTATAGATATTTCCTATTTCTAAGTCAAAAGAAACATGAGCCCAGAAAATGAGACAAACAGCAATACAATGATAGGATTTTCTTTAAGCTAAAAATGTGGAGTTTAAGTACTTCAAAACTTGATCAACTTTATAAAGTGTTTTCAGAAATAGTAATTCAATCCCTTGAGATTATTTCAGAACTCATTACCTGTCTACTACTTGGTGATAATATTTAAATGCTTATCTGAAAGATCAAAAGAACATGGGAGTCATTTCTGTCAAAGAACTATCTGTTTTTCTTTAAGACTGGAGGCATTCTATTGAGTTGTAGGGGGTAAAATAAGAGGACAAGGTTTAGGATTTGATTAGAAGTATTATGACAGATGATGTCTTTACACAGGGGGAAAGCATATGTAAGGTGACAATTCTGCATTAAGGGCATAGATTGTCAATGAGGAACAAGAACCCAACACATCACTTGATAAACGGTTATTATTTAAGAGATTAGACTTTCAAAAATTGCTAATTTATTTGCTAATATGTTTTCTCACTTTATTCACTCATTAACAATAAATAGCTTCTTGGCTTTCACGAGACCCAAAATAAACTTCAACTATTGTTGAAGGCCAATAATTTCATATTAGCAGCTACTAAATTCAGTCAACATTTAAATCTATAGACATCTGCCACTCTGACTCAAAATTTTAACCTGTTAGATTTCTTCCACACTTGTGCCCATAATTGCCCATGATTCAGAACTGAAAAACAAATCTCTCATTAACAGATCATTTCCTAAATGTTTTGAATATGTTGTAATATTATTTATAAAATATTAATATCTGCATTGAATAATGAAAATTAGTATATTTTTATGTCTACACCAACTGAGCTAGATGACCTAGTGGCATGTTCTCTTTACCTCTTGATCCTAAAGTGTATTTTTTAAGTGTGAGCTAGTTATGAGATACTTAGCATATTTGGGATATAGTGAATAGTTAAAGCAACATGGAAATCTGTGATTTTATTCATAAGCTACACAGTAGTGAAATTGACTTTTCTTAAAATGTTGTATTGATACCATCATCTTCAATATACAATGGCCACATTTTTTTTTACTATATTTATTTCATCAATTCCATTAAATCTCAAAAAGAGTGGATTAAGATACTCTTTAGACTCACCATGTACGAGCCCTGTAGGATGTTTCAGAAACAGTTCCTGGCCTCAGAATGTTCAGCACCTAGCCAGAAGTACAGAAAATAATCACTGTTAAAACTCTTAGCATTAAGTCACTTTTAAGGTACAGTTGTATTTTCTTTTGACAGAGGATTAAGACAGAAGTGGAAAAGCAACATGAATAATAAGAAGTTGGCAGCAATTTCATAAAACACAATTTTCAAAAGATAGTGAACATTTAAAGCAATATGGAAATCTCCTATGATTTTGTCCATAAGCTACAATGTAATGAAATTGACTCTTCTTAAAATGCTGGATTGAGGCTTGAGAGATGTGTTCAACTATTAAAGGCTAAGCTCACAACCAAAATGTTGAATTGAGATCAACATAAAATGGCTACATGGTTTTCTGACCACATTTATTTTATCAAGTCCACTAAATCTCTTGGCTTGTTGCTTTGTAAGATTTCCTGCCTTTCTGAATATCCATCTTTTGGTTTTTATAGAACGTGTACCCCAATGTTAAGCAATCATTTGCAAAGTCTTTCCTATTAGTTGCTATGGCTAATCAGCAGGGAAGAATTCCACATGTTACAGCATTTCATCTGTTTAAAACTCTCCCACTAATTTTTTAAAAGCTGTATCTCTGAGATGCAAGAACAGTCATTGTCTTAATTCCACAACAGAATCCTTAACAAGCCTTAAACTCTAACCTTTGACACTTACTCATTTTGTTTTCAAAGAGCTTCCTTCTCTCTCTAAGCACCTTCTTCTCCACCCTTTATGATGTTCAACACTTGTTTACCCTACAGTTCCCAGGCACTTGTCCTTTTATACAGAGAGCTTCCATGAGACATCCTGTCCTCTCTTCTCCATGTTTCCACCAGATGACTCTGGCTCCAACAGCTCTGTATGCTTCCCTTTCACCCACACCACATTTCTATGTGCCATAGGGCTGACTGGCTCTCTATCAGATTGCCTCTCCTTTTCTACTTGCTGTAGTCAGGTGCCACTATGTGGTTGTGCTCTCCACAGTGAGGTTTATTCTTCTAAGCACCCCATATATTACCCTTCATTCTGTGATCCCCATGCACATATCAGCTTCCCAAGCACATAGAGGAGAGAAAGTCTAAAAGACCTAGGGGATGGTATTTTAGCCAGCAGTTTTCAGGGTGACCCTTATTTCTACTATGAGGTCTACTAGAGTTTTTTGTAAATGAGGATTATATTTCTGCTCTTTAAATCAACGTATTGGGTGTTTATTACAGCATTCAGCCTAACTAGACTGAATGGGTTTGTTCGGTGTTCCCTGTTAGAATGCAGTCTATAGTACTTGCCACAGTAACTATTTTTATCATGTTCCAGGCTGTATATGACCCTTTCACATAGTAATATTATATTGTGACTCTCTCTCTCTCATTTCAATAAGTTGTGAATTTTATATGTTAGAATAAGCCATGAAATTTTCATAGGTAACATTGTACTGTTAGTAATTAGCCATACTGGAGACAGGAAGAGTTTATTTTGGCATCGACATCAAGATGCCTCCGGTTAAATGCCTTAAAGGTAAAATCTGATTTTGCTAAGGAGCTCAGAGCAAATGGTAGCTTCAAATGAGCTTTTAAAATGCTGTATTGTAGGCTTGTGTTTGCAGGCTGTGTGCTAGATGGTGACGGGAGTGCAAGCCACAGTGAGAAGTAGAAGCCTCTAAAGCTCCTGGCTGCAGTGTGATTATTACGAATGTCCTTCAAACCTTTACTGGAGATTTAGTGCCAACAGAGAGAAAATGAAAGGTAATTTTCTTCCCTTTTCAAAACAATAACCAATCACAGGGCTCAAGACCTTCTGCTCTTCACATATTACAATGAAATAGCTTTTGAAGTTTAGATAAAAATAGACATCTGACTAACATTATCAGCACTCAGTCAGCAAGTTGCCACATATTTATTTCTGACATTCTTTCACCCACTTCCTCTTATAGTAAAAAACCACTCCATCCACTGACTTTTAGGCAACCACCTGTTTGAGGCCACTTCTGAAAGATCTTGGTGTAAGCCAAACTTGCGGGTTTCTAGATTGTCCTTGAATTCCTGCTTAAACTGTTTTGTTTGTTAAAATAATTTTTAAGACATGCTTTTCTTTTCAGTCCTGTGTAACTGAGAAAAATCTAGAGGAGCTGCCCAGCTCTCTCTGTTTCCTTTCTTAGAAATGAAAATGCTTTGGAATCCAGATGTGCAGCTGGCTTTTTTGTTTTTTTAAACATAACTATAGACATGCACATATATTCCATTGACAGTACTTACACATAGTCGCGGGGTACAGAGTCGAGTTCTAATCCATGCATATAATATAGATCAAGGTAGTTGTTATATCTGTCATCTTAGACTCATTTTGTTTCTCTCTGTTGGGTACATTCAAATTCTTTCCATTATATCTTCTGAAATGGTCAATGATTATTGCCAAACATCATAGCCCCTATAAACTGTGGAATACTGGCAGTAGCTCCTCCTAGGAGGCAGCTGCACCCTGTACCCTTAACTATTCTTTTGCTGTCCTGGTACCCACATCCTTCTCACTTGAAATATCAAGCACTGAGACTCTGTTTCACAGCTTTGAATAGAGGATTTAGGCTGGAGCTCATGGAGCAGTGGCATTTAAATGCAGATTCAATTTGCCAGGTGGAGCCACTCCTTACAGGTTTCCATTGGCATTTAGGAAAACTATTCTGCTCCTCCAATGACCTTAAACCACACTTGGATTTTAGTTTCTAAGTGACACATCATGGTAGCATCTACTTAATGGAATACCATGTTATTACAACACATTTAATACATGTAGTCATGTAGTGGTCAAATCTGAATAATTAGTCTTTCTATTTTTTTTTTTTTTTTTTTTTTTTTTTTTTTTTTGGTTTTTCGAGACAGAGTTTCTCTGTGTAGTTTTGCGTCTTTCCTGGAACTTGCTTTGCAGACCAGGCTGGCCTTGAACTCACAGAGATCTGCCTGCCTCTCCCTCCCGAGTGCTAGGATTAAAGGCGTACGCCACCACCACCCGGCTCTTTCTGTATTCTTATGAACTCATTCATTCTTTATAAAATATGTAATTACTGTAAACTATGGTCAGCCTTATCCTTCCTATCTGATGTTGTTTTAGCACTTGTTCTTTTATTTTTGAAGGTCAGTCCTGATTGCCACTGTGGTTATTTTAAGAAGCAGATAGGAAAGTAGCAAAACATATCTGTGTGTGTGTGTGTGTGTGTGTGTGTGTGTGTGTGTGTGTGTGTGTAATGCATGTGTATACATTTTCATGGATAATGGGAGAAGACCTATCCTCTGCCACATAGCTTGCCATCAGAATATACAATTATACCACACTCCCAGAAATCTAGAACCAAGTTACCATGAACTTTGAGAAAAAAATCAGTAATTCTTCCCTTCCTTCTGTTTCTTAAGTATTGGCTACAATGTGGAAAAATTAGAAAATTATTTAACCTCCTACTTCCCTTTGTACTCTTCCTGATTGTTCTAACATTATTTCAGTAACCTGACTGTCCTGACCGTATTCTGTCACCTGGCCATCCTGACCATTGTGGTGGGCACTTGACCACCCTGATTATCATTGTGATCACCTGACCACCCTAATCATCATTATGGTTGCCTGACTGTCCTGCCACTTATTT
This sequence comes from Peromyscus eremicus, assembly GCF_949786415.1. Lineage (NCBI taxonomy): Eukaryota > Metazoa > Chordata > Mammalia > Rodentia > Cricetidae > Peromyscus > Peromyscus eremicus. The sequence goes on from NC_081417.1 coordinate 92,748,719, forward strand.
TGGTCACTTGACTGTGCTCACCATTGGTTCTGTCACTTGAATGTCCTAACCATCATTCTCTCACCGGACTGTCATGACCATCGTTCTGGTCATCTGAATGTTCTGGCCATTGTTCTTGTCATGTCTATGAGATCACCAATTCAAGAGCTACCTTTCTTTTCAGAGTACAAAATTAAGTTCAATATCTAGTTGGTCAGCTAGAAGATACAGAGGTGTTTTTCACACTAGCCAGAAACACAAAAAGTCCGATCCCTCTAAATCCAGGCCAATGACTGTTTATTATGAACAAAATGTTGCCTTATTAATGACCACCATTTTGTTTTCTTTTCTGAACACTTAGAAAAACATGGTATTAAAAATTCTCAACAGTAAGATACAGTCGCTCTTTTTTCAGCCAGTGATTTACTTCAAGTAGGCTGCCTACAGTTCTTTTTTTTGGGGGGGGGGGGTTCGAGACAAGGTTTCTCTGTGTAGCTTTGCGCCTTTCCTGGGACTCACTTGGTAGCCCAGGCTGGCCTCGAACTCACAGAAATCCACCTGCCTCTGCCTCCCGAGTGCTGGGATTAAAGGCGTGCACCACCACCGCCCGGCTGCCTGCAGTTCTTAACAAAGCAATGCAGTGAGAGAAGGAAAGTCCAAACAGGGACTGCCTTGATGATAAAGGTTCTTTGATTCTCTGTTGTATGCCAATGGTCTGACTGATAATTGAATCTGAAAGAAGCAAAATCTGTCACATTCAAGGGCAGCCTGTCCACTCAGAGGAAAAATCAAGCCAGATAATGATTATAGCATTCAAATATATACATAAAAAATTAAAAAGTCTTTGGTATATTCTGGTTTTAATAGTAATAGTGTTTCATTTAATATATTTTGTGCCAAATCAACATTGTAATTTTCTTACATGGAGTAAGTCAAATAACGTACGGTTTATATTCTGATATGTAAAATGTTTTGCAATTGTCAGTATAGTTTTACCTATCCTATATAATATTGCTTCTGGTACAACCTCAAAATTCCATGTATCATTAGTTATTTATGACTACTATATATAATGTAGTAATTAAATCACTTCACATTGGAAGAAAGGTACTTGAATGTAAATGCTGGTATTTATTTCATATGCAATATTATGATTTCTTCTTTTTCTTATGTTTGAAAAAAATACTTCGAAGAGTTTATTTCTACTGGCAGACATATTTCAAATATCAAAACTCCTTTTGATTATCATAACAGCCTGTGATTTTAAAGCACATTTTACATTAGCACAAACAGCTGTGACCTTTTAAAGTAGTTACAATTACACAGTAAAGACATTTCATCAAGGAGCTTTCAGTCCTTCTTATGTAGATTTGCTTGTGCATGTTTCTGTTAGCTTTGTCTTCACAGTTTTAGAGAGTTGAATATAATAATGACCTCTCATATTACCTTAAACATTAGATAGAAAAAGTTCCAATAAAAAAATATTGAACAACCTAAAGGTAAAACCTTGCAAAATTGTCAAATCTCCTCTTCACAGAAGGTGTCTTTCTTTTTCTCCCTCCCATTCTCCTTTTTTTTTGCAATATATTTATTAATTCTTTGAGAATGCTGTTTCACCATAATTAGCCCCTAACTCCTCTTCTTATCGTTCACTCATCTTCCCATCCTGTTACATCTAACTCTAACATTACTTCCTTGTTCCTCTTCGTTTCCCATTAGGTTCCGTTTATGTTGCTCTGCTTCTCTTGGGATTGGGATATTCCCTGGTGTGTGGTCAGCCTATTAGGAGTCACACCATTAAAGGAAACTCATCTTCCTTCTCCCAGCAGCTTTTGAATGTTAATAGCTCCTCAGATAGTGGTGAGATTATTTATCTACTTTCCCCATTCTATGCTGGTTTGCAAGTCGTGAAGGTCTTGAGCATGTTGTCACAATTCCTGTTGTATCTGGGAAATACTTTTTCCTTTACGTTATCAATGATCTCTGGCTCTCACAAACTTTCCACACTGTCTTATGCAGAGATCTCTGAGCCTTATGGAGAGGAGTGTGATATAAATATCTGACTTGCAATTGAAATCCATTCTCTTTTGTTCTCTGCACATTGACTAGACTGGGGTCTCGGATTGAGTCAGAAAATGGTTGGTGACGCCCATTACATTCATGCCACTATTGCACTCGTGGGTCTATCTTGTCAGGCCATCATTCTTGTAGCTTGTAGGGTTCACAAATGGGTGACATCCCAGCTTAATTTTCTCCTCTGACAATGTGTATAGTATCTTCCAGAACTATGAGCCCACAGGGATGAAGCTTCCGGGTAAGGATCAGTTTAATGTCTTCATTTCTAGAACTAAATATGTGTGTCTTCAGCAGTAAGTTCTTACCATTAACTTCTAGAGGGTAGCCAGAAGTATTAGCAATAGCTTGTAAACCCTGGGGGTCTATGTGACCCATTTTTCCAACAACTCAAAAAGAGGTAACCAATTCCTGGTATTGGGGTTTTATTTGCTAGTATGGACTATCTGGTTGGGTTATTATATCTCCATTTTTGGAGTAACTCCATTCAAATTCTTTTTATATATTTTTAAGTATATATTTATGAAACATCTAGTGTAGTTGGTTTCTACATTGCTTTTTCAAAACTTCTGTGTTAGATATACCTCCCCACATTTTCTCTTCTACCTTGCTCTCCTATTTCCCATCGCAAATTAACACTTCTTGTTCCATTGTTCCCTCCCAACCTTTCATACCACTGTTGTTGTTTTTTTTTCCTCCTTTGAGGCTCCTACCTCCAAAAGCCCCTTACTAAGTTCCTGATCTCTGGGTATTCCATTTGGAATACATATATCTGAAGGGTCAAAACTACATCTAGAGATGAGAGAAAAAATGTGATGTTGTTTACCTTTTTGTATCTATTATCTCATTTGAATTGTCTGTGAATTTCATTTTCCTTAACAGCTAAATAATATTCCATGTTATTTAATACATGTAGTATTAATAAATGTGGTAATGAATGCAACTCTTTTTTATTATTCATTCATCAGTTAATTGATATCTAGGTTGTTTGCAGTTCCTGGCTATTGTGAATGGAGCAACATCTGCACCTGATGTAAGTCCACAGAGAATAGTTGGCAGCTCACCAGGCCTACTCTTGCTTCTTCTTACATGCAGACATCCTCCACCATTCCTCCTGACACTCAAACTGTGTGGAATATAACCAGAATGACACTGAGCTGTGACCACTTTAGATATTCAAAAACAACTAGAGTGTCCCCAAGACCCCAAGACTGAATGCCAACCACTATTCAGCTGGTACATACCATAAGAGGTAGGGGTAATACCAAATAAATATTCAAACAACCAAACCAGATATTCACACTAAGGAACACTATGAAAAAACTAATTCTAGGAGCCTATATCTAAGAAAACATCACCACACTAAAATAACAGGAATTAGTAAACATTACTGGTTAAGAACTCTCAGTGTTACCAGTCTCAGTTTCAAAACAAAAAGACAAATACTAACATATTGGATTAGAAAACAGAATCCATCTTTTCACTGGCTACCAAACCACATCTCACCATTAGCCATAGATACCACCTTAGAGTTGAAGGGATGGGAAAGGTGGCCAAGCAAGCTGAGCAAAGAAACAAGCAGGTATAGATATTCTAACATCTGACAAAATGGGCTTCAAACCGAAACTAGTCAGAAGAGATACAGAAAGATACTACATACCAATCAAAGGAAAAATCTGACAAGAGGACATTACAATTCTAAACATTTTACACATTAAACACAAGGGAATCCAATTTTATAACAGAAACACTATTAGATCTAAAATCATGAATTGACCCCCAACACCGTGATAGTAGGTGACTTCAATACTTGACTCTAATAGACAGATCATCCAGAAACAAAAACTAAATGGAGAGATTCAGGTTCTAAATGACATCATGAATTCAATGGACCAAACACAGACATCTGCAGAACATTCCACACAAACACTAAAGAATACACACTTTTCCTAGCAGCCCATGGAATTCTTCCCATAACTGACCACATATTATGTCACAATGCAAGTCTCAACAAATATAGAAGTACTGAAATAACATCTTTTATATTATCTGACCACAAAGTAATAAAGCTAGGTATCAACCATAGAAATGTCAGTGAGAACACAAATTCATGGAAGCTAAATAACATACTGTTGAATGATGATTGGATCAAGAGAAACAATTATGAAGAGTATTTAAGAATTTGTTAAAGTCAAATGAAAATTAAAACTTAACATATTGGAATCTGTGGGGCACAAGCAAGAAAGTCTTATCTGTGCCCAGTGATAAATCTGAACTGGTATGATTTTTTTAAAAACAGGAAAGTTTACAGTACCAAGTGCTTGCATCCAAAGCTGGAGAAATCTCCTCAGTTAAATACTGAACTTGAAGGTCTCAAAAAATCAAGAATAACACCCAAAAAATGTAGACAAGAAGAGACAATGAATTTTAGAGCTGAAGTTAATGAAATGGAAATGGAAAGCACCATACAAAGAAACCAATGAAACCAAGAGCTGGTTCTTTGAAAAGATTAACAAGATTGACAAACCCTTTGTCCATCTTATAGAAATGTCATTCTTTATTCACAATGACTTTTTTCATGAGATATACCCAGTGATTTGAAACTGTGTTATTTTAAGAACAACAAATAACATCTTACTCTATATTTAAATTGTTTTATTTAACATGAAAACATTTTAATCATGTGATTTAATACAAGAAAAATCTTCAATAATAATGAAAATTACTAGAGTGCAAGGCTTTCATATGTATGACAGTATGTACAAACAAGCCTTTTTTAGAAAGCTGAGTCCTTTAAAAATTAAAATTAAAAGGTAGTTCTGAATTGCTAAAAGATGACACATTCATATAAACACATATATACCAGGAATCACAGGAGCCAATGCCAGGGTAACCAGCATCCAGATCAAGAACTAGGACATTCCTAGCTCTGCAGACTCCACATCATCTCTCATCCACATTTCTTCCTCTTCTCTAAAGATAAATGTTACTATCTTAATTTCCTATCCTATCATTTACAGATAATGTGAACATTGTATAAATATAACTCTATGTGGTTGGCTATGTTAGTAGTGTTTTGTGTTGTTATGCCACAGAACAGTTTAAAGAAAGGAAAGATTCATTCTGGTTCATGGTTTGCGAGTGGATACTCCATCATCAAAGGGAAAGCAAAGTGGCTGAAGTGGATGATTCCATGGCAGTAGGAGTATGAGGTGGCATGTTCATATATTGTCATATCAAGAAGCAGGGAGAGTACCTGGAGGGGCCCTAAACTGGTGCCAAGCTCTAACCAATGAAGTCCACTCCTCAGGATTCCCTATCTTCGTGAAAGGCATTATATTCTAAAGCAGTGGTTCTCAACTTCTCTAATACTGTGATCACTTAATACTGTGACCTCCAACCATAAAATTATTTTGTTGCTATTTCATAGCTACAATTTTGCTTCTGTTATAAATTATAATGTAAATATCTGATATGCAGGATATCTGATATGTGACCCCCGAAGGGGTTGCGACCCACAGGTGGAGAACAGCTATTCTAAAGTTTCCACAACCTCACAAAGCAACTCGACTAGCTGGAGACTAACTGTTCAAACTCATCAGTCTGTGAGAGACGTTTCATAGTTAAACTATAATATCTGTTGTTTTATATCAAGCTTATTGCCTGAATATCATGGGTAGGTGCATTCCTAATGTAATTTGTCAAGTATATGCTGATACTACATATGTTATGGATGTACTTCACTGCTGATTGACATTGGATTACTTTTAGTTTAGAGTAATTACAATTAATGTGCTAAATATCCTTATATATTTATAATCACAAGTAGAATTGCTGGACCATCTGGCATACACAGGCTCGTCATCAATGGATAATGGCAAAGTGGATGTAACAAGTATATCCTTCTCCAATGTTAAAGTGTTCTAGTGTGATGACTCCTTTGGAAATACTTGGTTAGAAGTACTTGCTTTCAACTTCTAAGTTGGACTATGAAGAAAGACAGATTAAAGGCTTGAACTGCTAAAAGCTTCACAATATCCAGTGGCTGAAAAGTTGAACTCTGAGAGTGAAGACTTGATTGTCACTACCAGGTATTTTCCTTAAGAGGAGGCAGATCCATGAAGTGTATGTATTAGGGTGCAGATAGTGGGACAGAAAGAGCAGCTTTCTATCTGTGGAACGGTTGTAGAATAATCTTTTTGTACACTGTAAAGATATGTCTTTGCCGAAGGACCTTCTTATTGGCTTAAGAGCTGAATGGCCAATAACTAGGCAGGAGAGAATAGGCAGGATTTCTAGGGATAGAGAGGAACTGGAGATGACAGGAAAGATTAGTTATATGGAACAATTAGAGTGCAAATCAACTAGATCACAGAATTTCAGTGCAAAGCAAAGTGTATGTGTGTGTGTGTGTGTGTGTGTGTGTGTATCTGTATGTGTATATGTGTGTCTCCCACACTGTTTTTTCCTGTTAATATACATGTCAAACTATAAAATAGAAAGAGTCTCTTTACATATAGGAGTTATGGTAAATTTCTAGGATATTAGATTTAAAATAATAATGACCAAAAGATGTAGAATTTCTGCCATTAACAAAATATTTCATGTGTCTATATTAAAAATTATTGTATTCTTTTTATGATTAATTTTGAATATTCTTAATTTCAGAAGCAAAGGAGACTCAGAATCCCTCCAGGTTCATTGTTACCTTCACCTGCTAGGCCTCATTCTTTTTGCTATGTAGGCCACATAAAACCCTACTGTCCTTTACTAGGATTCTCCCTTCCATAAATGTGTCACATTTCTCCAGAAAACACCCAGCTCAGAGGCCTGCTCCCTGGTAACAGACCTGTAACAGATTCAGTTGCAGGTCCACTGCTTCCTATCAGGGACCCTCTATGGGTATCAAGCCCAAGTTACCAGCCCCACCATGAGAGCCGCAGCCCTTGGAGCCCTTTAGAGACTCCCTGAAGCTACTCAGCTCCCTGCACTGCCTTGGGACTCTTTAGAGCTACCCATATCTTGTCCAGCCCCATCATTTAGTGATTCATTCAAACTACCCAGCTTGCCAACTGACTTGGGAAATCTGAACTGATATGATAAAAAATGAGAATAACCTCATATCAAAAGATACAACCAACAATATAATTTGCAGGTTTCATTACAAAATACAAGCAATGTGAAAAAATAAGATTGCATATCTCCTACAAAGATCTTCAATTCCATAATAATTATCCCCAACAAGAACAACATTGATACAACTCAATACACAAAATTGAAACAAAGATTTATAAATGTATTCAGAGTTTGAGGGGTTTAAAGAGAACACCAATAAACACCTGAATGAATTTGAAGACTGCAAAAAAACTTTTAATTGAAGTCCACAAAGAAACAACAAAGTCACTGAATGAAATAATGAGGACAACTAAAGAAATGAAAATGAATTTAACAGAGATAGAAACATGGAAGGAAACTCTAACTAAAATAAAATTAGAATTAAAAACAATGTCTTAGAAAATAACTGAGGAAAGCCTCACCAACAGAATGGACTTTGTAAATGACAATATTGGGGCTTGAAGACAAGATAGAGGAATTGGATCATTAACTCAAAGAAAATGATGAATTAAACAAGCACACATACACACTCAAGAACAGAATGTGAAGGAATTCTGAGACAGCAAGAAAAGACCAAATCCATAAAATGTGAGCATAGAAGAATTCTATGTCAAAAGAATAGAACTTATCTTCAATAAAGTTATAGAAGAAAACTTGCCAAATCTAGGGAAATAGATGCCTATTTAGGTACAAAAAGCATTCAGAGCACAACATAGACAGGACCCAAAAAGAAACTTTCTGTGTCATATTACAGGTAAAACACCAGATATACATAACAAAAAATGACTATTGATACAAAGAGAACGCTCAAGGTCCATATAAAGGCCAATCCATTCAGAAGAGTTTAGATCAATATGACTCATGTTCTGAAAGAAAAGAGCTGCTGATGTAGTCTATTTCCCTTTGAAAACCATCCAATATAACCAGAAGAGAACAAAAAGCTTCCATGATAAAAGCAGGCTATAGCCCAGTGCCAGGTGTGGTACAACTCACCATATGTTTTTGCTCAAGATTGTCCAGAGATCCCCATAAACAATATAAGCTACTGTTATTACATTTGAAACTACCAGAACATTATGGTAAGACTTTATTGCTGAAGGCTCCACACACTTTGGATACAGGACATGGAGAAATTAAATCAGTTCTGGGAAGCTCCCATTGTGCTGGCTAGCTTTCATTGTATTGTAAAATGCTATGAAGGGTTACTAATAGAGAAAAGTCATCAACTGCATTACCCAGCTGTAAAATCTGGGAATTACAATAACAACAGTTATGGCAAGACATGCCCATGGGTACTATATTCACACCAATGTTATGGAATAAACAATAGATTTCTAAATGGATTTAAGAACCACTCTACAGGAGGTAATGCATGTCTGGTTTTGTAAATATGGCCAAGAACCCATGGATGAAAGCTCATGTGTCCCAAGGGTAAGCATATTACTATTATTTTCCTAAATGTTCCTAGTATCAAACTGTCCTCTAAATTTGTATCTCTCTGTCAATATTTTAGTGCAACTCTCAGACCACGTTAGAGAAGTGTAGCGGACAAAAAAAATCACAACTGGTAAAAGTGCAGAGAATAAGTGACCCCAGAGTTATCAAAGCTTAATGTTACATTTATATTACATTCCTTCCCCCAAAGCTCAGGGGCCATTGTGGAAGAGGAAACAGAAAGATTCCCAGAGTCAAAGGGTAGGGAATAAGTGACCCCAGAATTATCAAAGCTTAATGTTACATTTATATTACATTCTTTCCCCCAAAGCTCAGGGGCCATTGTGGAAGAGGAAACAGAAAGATTCCAAGAGTCAAAGGGTAGGGAATAAGTGACCCCAGAATTATCAAAGCTTAATGTTACATTTATATTACTTTCCTTCCCCCAAAGCTCAGGGGCCATTGTGGAAGAGGAAACAGAAAGATTCCAAGAGTCAAAGGGTAGGAAGGACCATAGTAAACAAGTGTCTTTAGATGAACATGATGGGATCATTGTGTTCACAAACTCATAGCAGCTGTGGTTGGCTGCACAGGATCTCTACAGGATCAAGCCAGTTAATATTCCAGCACTGATGGAGGAGAAACTCAAGAGACCCTCACCTCTAGCTGAGCAGCTATTGACAGTTGATAGACTCTAGGTGAGGAGAAGTCAATTCTTTTTAATTGTGTGGTCCCAGGTAGGTTGACCATGTTCTAGTGAATGGACTCACACCCTTGAGTATGTGGGCAACAAAAGTTGCCTATTGTCTTCAGCAGACTAAGTTGGGAGGAGGCTGGGATTGGACAGTGGATATGGGAGGAATTAAGGGGAGGATCGAGGATGAAGATAAAGATAAAAATACATTGCATGCATATATGGAATTCTCAAAAATAAAAATATTTTATAAAAATCAGACTAAAGTAGTTCATGACCATCAAACCAGTCCTACATAGAACACTGGAAGGAATACTTTCATTGGAAGGGAAGAATAAGCACAATTAAAAGACAGATATGCCAGGTAGCACTGAGAAAAGAAGTACCATAAGATCAACAAAATGACTCCAAAGAGGATACATCCTTCCATATGAACTCCAAATGCTAATGGCTTCAATCCCCCAATCAAAGGACACAGGCTAGGAAACTGCATTAACAGAACTCAAGCCATTTATTTCTGTCTACAAGAAGTGAAAGGAATGCAATTCCAGTATTTCAAGGCAAGGGTGATTTCCCATAGCTGTGTCTTAAATCATACCTGATTAATGGCTTTGTATTTTATATATTTTTAATCTAAATAATTAAAACAGTACATATCCCCAGAAAATAGAAACCATCGAAGACAGCATATCCTCTCTGATTCTTCTTCTCTGTAAGTCTATGTCAGACCCTTCCCTACACCTTAACAATTTATAATGGTACATTCTGTAGTTGCCCACATACTTATCCAGAATTTAAGAATGGCATTTTCCTCTGCTTTTGTTTTAGGGTTTTACATAAGCAAATTACATGATAATAAATAATAAATAGTTCCAAAATGGATACAGGAATCAAAGTATGTCCCCTTTAGCACATCTATGAAAGTACACTCTTTATTGTTAGTCATCTGGGAATTGTAAAACAAAGTAACATGATCACCGTACTCTAGTTAAAAAGGTTATCAAAATGATGAAAATCAAAATTGGAGAAAATAGGGAGCAATGCATTGTAGGGAGGTCTTGTACAATTAGTAACTCCACCACTGTAGAAGACATGTTAAGGGTTGAAATAAATTAGTAATTTGACCACTATAGAAGATATGTTAGGGTGTTCGTACAAATTAGTAACTCAGTCATTATGGAAAACAATTTGAAGGTTCCTCCAAAAAGTGAAAATAGATCTATCATATGAGCCACAGAGCCTGCTTCTGGCTATATATCCAGAGGAAATTACTTCAGTACAAAAGACACCTGCATGCCCATGTTTGTTGTTGCACTATTCATAACAGCTAAGATGTGGAATCAAGCTGGATATCCATTAATACATGAATGTCTAAAGAATCGGTTTTATACATGCAATACAACTTTATTTAGCCACATCAAAATGAAAGCCTCCCATTTTCAACAAAATGCATGGGACTGGAGGACATTATGTTAGGGTACAGCGATTCAGATGCACAGACAAAGGAGACATGTTCTCTCTCACAGGTGGATACTAAAAATGATTTCTTTTTGTGGGACAGACAACAGAAATTTTGATTTGCCTAACAAATAGAAACAAGTATAGTTGTTTCATTATTGCTGACTTCCATTTAAAGAATGAGACATTTTAGTACTGTTTCTGAAAACATCAAAACATGACCCGAGTAATGCAGGGGGAGCATGGAACTGGGGCTGCTAGGGTACTTGAATCTCCTAGATCTATAAATGAAAGGACACCCCCACCTTACAATATTCACTCATGTCAGGAAGCCAGCACAATGTCTCCTAAGGAAAGCAGAAAGTTAATATTTATTTTTATAGAACAAAGATGGAAACACTCAAAGATAAAATAATAGTGTTTGGAGAAGGCAAAAGGGAAATTCTCATATGAAAAGATAAACCCAGGAGCTGAATATCCTGCACTAACCATAGTAGTATAATGAAGCAAACCCCAAGTTCCCAAAGGATCATTCTTAGGTGCTTAGCTAATAAGAGACCAGAGAAACAGGCATCTTCATTATTAAAAGGTTTTTCATAGTGTTTGAAAGCAACTCGGTTTCAATCCCATCAGGATTTCATAATGAATACTGCACTTTCTGTGGAAGCAGCAATTCATAATTTCCTTTTATTCTTGTCTGTTACTACAAAGTACTCTTTCTCAGGGGGCTTTGATTAAGGTGATGAGACAAATAAAACAAATAGAGAGCCCATTAAATGTCTGCCTGAAACCAAGGATGCACTACTTAATATGAAAGACCGCTCAAAACCAATAATGAAATAATTATCCTTTCCCACAACTGATAAGAGAGTGATGGCTGGATGTGGATTTGGGGAAACTAATTTGCTCGGAAGGAGGGGAGAAATGAAAGAACAGAAACCCACTGAAATTCAACTGCTACCAAACACCCACCCGGGACTGCAGGGAAGTCACAAGATAAGCACTGCAAATGCTCCTCCAGCTAGAACAGCAATCATTCTCAGAGAAGGGCTGCTGATAAGGCCCCTCCTTGCCAGCATGCAATCATTCTGCATTTTATATTATTTGAAAAGAGCTTGATTATTTTCCTTTGAATGAAGCCAGATTGATTCACATTTACCTGTCAACAAAATGTTCCATTTCTCTGTTTTGCCTTTCTATTTAAAGGCATATGACCTGACTACAAAACTCCATATACAAACCTTTAGTTGGATGTAAATAAATAATGATAGGTGACCAGCTTGTGTTTAAAAAACTTTTTTTGTAGTGCCAAATTATCCTAAATTAAAATCTACAGCCTCATAAATACAACTGATATCTGCAATCATGGATTGATGTCATGAATGTTGTTTTATTTGTGGTCAGATAGAATCATTAAAAATCACATCAAGAAGGGAAAACTGTGCATGAAAATGATAATTATGTCATTTAAGTCTGTTGAAAGGGAAAAAAACTGTAACATGTCGCCATTTTTGGTTTTTGAAACCTTCCTTACATGTTTAAATACCCTGCCAAGAAGGGATAAAAAACTGCGAAAACAAAGAGTGAGCAGCTAAGCAGCTCCCAACCACATTCACCAGTATGATCTCACATTCTGAAGGAGGAGTTGGGGCCTTAAACCACAGCAGGACAATCATGTACTATTTATTACTAAAGTAGAGAACCGTACTGTTTCTGAGCATCTAAATATTTCTCTTCTAATATAGGTCTTGTGACTTATGAAATTTGTATGAATTATATCAGTCAGACTTGTTTTCCTTTTTAAATTATTTCTTTGAGAATTTCATAAAATGTATTTTGATCATGTGTGTCCTTGTCTTTCAACATCTCCCAAATATAACTCTATGTCCCTACTCAACAAACTTTATGTCTTCTTTAAGATGAACCTATAAGTCCCATATGTGCTGCCCATAAATTCTTGGGTATATGACCATCCACTGGAACATGGTTGACTTACCAAAGTCTATGTCTCTAAAGACAACTGACTCTGCGTCTTCTAGCAGCTAAGAATTGGCAACAGCACTTCATCTATGGGTGGGAGTCTTGGCCCACCCCCCACTCCAAACTTGAATTATTAATGACTAACTCATAGGAATAACCCATATGAATCTCATATATCATAATAATAGTAGATACTATAATTTACTTGTAATGTGCGTGCATATATGTACAAATGTATATACATATAAATATATATTTTTATAGGCATATGAGCTTATATTCTGCTTTAACAAAAATAAAACATCATTATGGGGTGATGATAATGATAACATTCAAAGGTATGTGAATTATTCCTTTCTTCACTTTCTATTTTGTGGAATACCTTGAAGACTATTGATGTTAGCTCTTCTTTGTTGATCTGGTAGAATTCTTCGCTAAATCCATGTGGCCATGGGCTTTTTTTTGACTGGGAAAATTTTAATTATTGCTTATATTTCTCTAGGGGTTATGGATATGTTTATTCTATTTATTTCATCTTGCTTTAATTTTGATATATACACATATCAAGAAATTCATCCAGTTTTTTAGATTTTTTCAGTTTGGTGGAATACAGATTCTCTGAAATTTCTCAGTATCAGTTGTAATGTCTTCCTTTTCTTCTCTAATTTTATTAGTTTGGATCTTCTCTCCAGCTTTTGATTAATTTGGCTAAAGATTTGTAGTCTTGTTGATTTTTTTTTCAAACAACTAACTTTGTTTTATTATTTGTAGTTTTTGTTTCTATTTTGTTTCTATTTTGTTGATTTCAATTCCTGAGTTTGATTATTTATTCTCATATACAATTTTTGGGAATTATTTTTCCTAGAGATTGCTAGCATGCCATTAAGTTACTTTTTTTATGTAGACACTTAGTGTTATGAAGCTGCATCTTAGAACTGCCTTCACAGTGTCCCATGAAACAGGGTATTCTGTTTGTATTTTTATTCAAATATAAGGAGTTTCTTATTTCTTTCTTAACTTCTATCTTGACCTAATTTTCACTCAGTAGTGAGTTGTTCATCTTCCATTACTTTATTTAGTTACTATTGTTTCTACTTTTAATTGATGGCTAGATTTGATCTATGATGGTCAGATAGGCTGCAGGGTATTATTTCTATTTTTCTCTATCTGTTGAGAATTACTTTTCTCCTAATGTGTGGTCAGTTTTGGCATAATTTCCATGGGCTTCTGAGAAGAAAGTATATTCTTTAGTGTTTGGGTTGAATGTTTTGTATATGTCTGTTAGATCCCCTTGATTTATGATAACTTCATAAATCAAGGGGATCTAACAGACAAATCCAGAATTCCTCTGTTTTATTTTTGTGTAGATGATCTATCTATTGGTGAGAATGGGGATTTAAGTCACCTCCTGTCACTGTGCTATGCTATGGGATAATGCTTTTGTACACTTGTTTAATAAAATGCTGATTGGCCAGTAGCCAGGCAGGAAGTTTAGGCAGGGCAAGCAGACTAGAGAATTCTGGGAAGAGGAAGGGCAGAGTGAGGAGTTGCCAGCCAGACACAGAGGAAGCAAGATGACAAGGTAGAACTGAGAAAAGGTACCAAGCCACATGGCTAATCATAGATAATTATGGGTTAATTTAAGTGTAAGAGCTAGTCAGTAATAAACCTGAGCTAATGGCTGTGTGGTTATAAATAATATTAAGCCCCTGAGTGATTATTTTATAAGCAGCTGTGGGACCTCAGAGCTGGGCAGGACTGGAGAAAACCTTTTGACTGAAGTGCTAAGCTCAGTATAGGATTTGCAACTTACTTGTATCATTGAATATGGATATATCAAGCTGGTGATTAACTAGAAATCTCATTCTCCTGACTAGCATTTCTGGTGCTAGAAAGTCTTTGAAGGTTACTAGAGAAGAAAAGCAATCATCAGTTTAATAACCACATTAAAACCCTGAAATCTACAACAGAGATCTGCCTGCAAGTCATACTGGTGTAATAGGGGCACAAATGTTACCAGAATAACAAATCACTTTTTGATTGAATTGAAAGCCCACTATATGAGATGGAACCAATAGCTGACACTGCTAAAGTGGCCAAGAACTTGTCACTAGATATGTCATAGACCTAGGAGTAAACTATTACTATTATTATGCTAAAGCAACACAGTGATAAAATAACACCTAATGGAGTAGTGCCATACCTATAGATCAGTGTCTCACTTAATCCTCATCAGAGAAGCTTCTCCTTGCTTTAGTAATTAACAAAATAGTAATTAACAAGGAGATATACCACTGGACAATCTGTGGAGAGTGAGAGACTTTGACACCTCAGCCCTAAATGAGATGTCTTCATCAAACTCCTCAACTTCAGGCTCAGGAATCTATGTGGAAGAGGAGGCAGGGATATTGTAAGAGCCAGAGGTGTGGTTGACTCCAAGGAAACAGCATCTACACAATAAGACTGATACATATATGAACTTACAGAGATTCTGACAGCATGTGTAAGGTCTGCACAGCCTCAAACCAGATGAAATCTGAAAACTGACAATGGAAATTGGACACAAAGTCCCAAACATAAGCAAGAAGTTGTTTTAGTTGATATCTACTGGGGAAGGGAAAATCATTGTTCTCTTATGGAATACTACTCAAAACATCATCCACCCTCCAGAGCAGGGCCCATATCCAGGAGTCATTGAACAGCATAAAAACAGACTCAATGGTTTTTGGTTTTTTGTTTGTTTGTTCATGTGTGTGCATTTGTGTTTGTTTTCTTTTGGTATTTTTGTCATATTAATTTTCTTTTTTAATTGTCTGTTTTAACTGTAATTTTTTAAATTTTTTAGAGAGAGATAGGGAAAGAAAACATGTTGAGTGGGGTGGGAGGTGGAGAAGAGTTGGGGAAGTGGAAAGAATATCATCAAAATATGGTGTACAAAAATAATTTAAAATAAGATTAAAATAAACCCCCAAACAAAAATATGAGGTCTTTACCATAAATCTGGAATAAAGAAAGATGGCCTCTATTGAAGCCCAATTCCACAGTGCTGCTAAACCTAAGAATAATTAGTTTTAACCTCATGCTTTTTATAAAGTCAGAGTACTTCTTGTGTGATGTCAAAGCTACTCTTCTCAAACATGGAAAATACCTTGAGTGGCATGAGCTTAGTGTCCCCTAGAACATGTAGGTTAATCTAAATGCAGGCCACTTTGTTCTGTTGCTAGTAAGTAAGTGAGCAGGCACATTTCTTAGAGATTAAATGAGAGCTGTGCTGATCTCTGTCTCAGTATGCTCCTCAGTATGCTAGAACTAATACAGACTTTTGAAATATTTGCATTTCTCATAGAAATATATATTAGGCTCCCTTCAGTTCATTTTACAACATGAAATGTTTCATTTAAATGGAGCATTCATTGCCTTCACGTCCGTAGTGACATTGTGTTTAGACTGATATTTGCAGTTTTCTTCAATAAACTTTATTTAAATGCAAAAACTATGTGCATAAAAGCAATTTTTAAAGTTTACGCGGGCTGTAAACTATGCACAGTGTTTAGAGAGTAGGAAGAGCCAGAAGCTGTCTAAAGCAAGAGAGGAAAATGAACTAAAAGGTCCTGTTGGAAACAGAATTGGGCACAGGTTCATCCTGACTTATTACAAATAGCTCATAACTGCACATTTCCAACATTTGCTGTCACTGTCTCACTGTATTTGGAGAACTGTAACAAAAACTGACAATTGGGATGATAATCCATTGGAAATAAAGGGGGGAAGTCCAAGATTCTAGCTCACATTTGTCACTACGATTTTCGCTATAGACTTAACATATCTGAATTTCAATGTTTCCATGAAAACTTTCAATATCTACTATTAAGAATATATATTTGAAGTTTATTGTGTAAAAATAACCAACATGAATATTTACTGTTGCCAATTTTTAAGGCTTCTGCTTATTTCCTGGGTCAGAGTGAAACTATATCAACATATCATGACCTAGGTTAAGTGCAAAATTATTTCATCCATCAATTCCTGCATCTTCCCCTTATGTGGTCACCGTTTATTAAATGCCACTGTAGGTAAATTACTAATTATGTGGCTTTGAGGTTTTCAGAATCTCTGCATGTGCCAGTGTAATGATCATTCTGATTTTCTTTTATAAATATTAACTAATGACATTTACTTAAAAGTCAGAAAGATATAGATTTCTAATTTATTCTCTTATTTTTACAGGTCATGCAATTTTATACAAATAACTTTCTTTTTCTGAGCCTTGTTTTCCTCCATAGTAATGCCCACTAAAATAATACTACTTCATGAGTGCTATGGATATGAAATAACACCATGCACATAAAATATTTCTTATATTATCTGTCATATAATGTGTACACAATAAGTAAATATTAGCTGTTTATTTTTGTGTTTTTCCTGGCTCTATCACATGTGTGTATGCAAGTGTGTGTGCTTGATCACATGTGTGGTACTGGGTATAGGACCCCGGTAGAAACCATGAGATGCACTCCCAAACCGTATTACCATGAATGGTATGTGCCTCAACCAGAGAAAGAGAAAAGAAAGATGAGATATCTGGGAGGTGAGCAGCTGTTCCCATGCAGACTGGTACCCTCTGACCTGGTTCTTGTAGCTAGGATTTATTATTTCTTGCTAAATAGAAAGAATTTAAAGAAGCTTTAATATGAAATTAGACTGATTTTTTTTTTAGTTTGGTGGGTGCATAAAAAAAGGAAATCATTCCATGATCATATCAGAAAGCAGATTCAAAAGAACACCATAACAACTGAAAAACAACAAAATATTGCCCATTTTAGCAAGTATGAGTGATTACAGCTCTTTTATCATGAATTATGTTTTACTTTTCCTTTCATTTAGAGATTATCTCTTTCAAAAATTTCATTTCATTTTATTTTGCCTGCACATATATCTACACCACATAACTATCTGGCCCCTCAGAGGCCTGAAGAGGACATCAGATCCCATGGAACTGGAGTTATAGATGTTTTTAAGGCTCCATGTGGGTGCTGGGAACCTAACCTGGGTCCTCTGGAAGAGCAGCATGCACCCTTAATGACTGAGCATCTCTACAGATACCCAATTGCAATTAAACTTCTCTCAGACTTTCCTCCTCCAGAGAAAGGTACAGTGATTCCCACTGTAGTGTTGTCTCTGCATCATGACACCCTCTTACAAGCATCTCTGTATTTTATCATATTTTGTGTTCTCTGGTGGCTGGTGTGTTTTGGCATCTGAATTGTGTGCTGTCACTATTGTAACTTCCTGTCATCCGTTGTCATCCCTCTGAACTAACTTTTCTGTTAGCTCTGGATTCTGTTTCCTGTTGCCACTGCTTTTCTATGTTAGATATTCAGATATGCCATGAACTGGTGAGAATGTGTGAATTCCCCTTTCTAACCTGCTCACATTTTTACCTTTCTTTTCTCCTTTGCTTTCGCAGTGGTTCTCAACTTGTGAGTCGTGACCCCCTGGGGGGGGTCACATATCAGATATCCTGAATATCAAATATTTATATTATGATTCATATCAGTAGCAAAACTATGGTTTGGAAGAAGCAAATGAAATAATTTTATGGTCAGGGGTCACCACAACATAAGGAACTATATTAAAGAGTCATAACATTAGGAAGAACATTGAGAATCATTTCTTTAACGAAAGAAATAACTTGTCTGTATAGCATGCAATCAACATGGACTTACACAGCATCAAACTTTCTTACATTGGAGCATTTCTAGGCTTGAGTAGGATTAATTTGAAATAAATAACTCCACTTAGGTGGTGTCAATGGAAGAATGCAGGACTCTTTTAAGCAAATTCTGAGTTTGACAAAGGAATAAATATGTACATTTAAATTGGCACATGCTTATTAATAAGCTATTTCACATTTTACTCTAGCTTTACTTGAATTTGGTTGTTGTTTTCATTTTGTTTAGTCTTGTGGCTTTGTGTTTTTTCAAACTACCATACTTACTTCTAGGAGATTTTACACTTTAATTGGGTTGACAAAATAGCTTTAATTTAACACAAACTTAATGTGTAAATTTTCTTAATCTTTTTCCCCTAAGTGACCCTTCAAATTTTCATATGAATTTAGATTTCATATGGGCAGTTTTATGGCACTCAATTAAATAGGTCTAAGTTTTTTCTTTTGTCTTTCTTTTGCTTACTACTCAACATGGAACCAATTAGAATTTTAATATCTGTTAGGATAGACAAAGTTTCTTGGCAGACACATGGGAAGTGGACATATATTGTTTTAATTTTCTCTTGCTCTGGATTGTCACGGTTAAGGATCTCAGTAAACTTCTTCTCCATGAATAGTTTTCATGATCTGATTTGGAATGTCCAGGGCTGAGGATATGGCTGAGTGACAGAGTGCTTGTCTAGTACACATAAAGCCCTAGGTTCAGTCTCCAGTGTGTAAAAAGATAAATAGATCACTAGAATTGTGGTATTGCTATATTTCCATAGGATAACAGTCTAGAAATACATAATCAGAAATGAAAATAGATAGAGGTAGTTCTAACTTGGTCTCAGGTTTTCAAATAGAAATGAACTAGAGAGATACCTTATAATCCCCTTACAATATAAAATACACATTCAGTGTCTTACATTAATGGAAAGTGTCTGATCTGCCAATTAAGTTACTGGATATGGTATATCTTCATGTGAGTATATAGAATCACCTCTGCTTTTCCTGCCCATTCCAATACAGAGATCTACTTTGATCCTAGGGTTAGATTTCTGACTTTAATTATAGCTTGAGTAGTTTATGAGATAATTTATCATCCATGGCAGGAGATCATAATTGATAATTAATATTTACAAAGCTCTGGGTAGTTTTATCCATAAGGTTTAGATGTGGAAGATCATTAAGTCATATAGAAATACTAATTAAGAGTACACAAGAAGACATAATATCATTCTTCTAGATAAGAACACAAATAGGGATGGTGGCTATAACTGGAGTAGTTTGTAATGTATATAAATTTAAGTTGATTCTTAAATCAAGAGCTCACATGTTATGTATTTGTCAGTGTGGGAGTTGAGATTGAGCTTAGAAGACATGGAAGAACCCTATTCTGCTTCCAAGTATGAAGTCATATTCATTCAATACTGAAAGTGAATTTACCAAGGCAATTGCCATCCTGGACACTTATAGTACACACTCAACAGTTGCCAACGAAGACAATGATAACACACAACTAGCAATTGCCATCTTAGTCATGTATGGCATACAGCTGGCTGCCTGTCTTCAAGATCCCAAGTCTATAACGCAGACTCTTTTGTAAACTCAACACTGTGTTTCCCTGCTACAAAACATTGATTAAAGGAATGAAAGCAAGGCCAGATCAAAATTAAATATAAAAACATCCACATCCATTTAAATATAGTAAAATCTTTAGCTACTAGGTCTGTTTGGGGAACCCCAGGCAGTGGAACCAGGACTTATCCTTGGTGCGTGAAATGGCTTTTTGGATAAGATTCCCTAGTGTGGGATAGCTTGCTCAGCCTTGACACAGGAGGGAAGGGCTTGGTCCTGCCTCAACTTAGTTTGCCAGACTTTGTTGACCCCCTCAAAGGAGTCTCTACCTTCTCTGAGGAGTGGATGGAGGGTGGGATTGGGGAAAGAAGCTTTATTTGTTGGGTTGATTTGTTTGTAGAACACTGAATTGATATTTAGTATATTTATTCTAATTCAATGCTACAAACTTTCACCTTATAGTTAAGGAAAACAAGGCCCATGCAATTAAGGAATTTGCCTAAAGAGCCAGGAATATCGTTTAAGATTGTGTGGTTGCTAAATGTCATGAGTTTTTACACTATTGTACCCAGTAAGACAATTATAAATCTTTCTGGAGAGTTACCTGGTTGGTTGGGATATGCTAAAAATGAATTACTTAAAAGGTATCAACGAATTCCCAGGAAAATCAGCACAGCTTTTACAGTGAATGAATTGCTGGCTGGATTATGAGGTAGTTCCTTCACACTTCTAACTAAAACTGTAAAATCCTCAAAATGAAGATATTATTAAAGCTTACACAAAACAAGCATCAAGCACTGATTTTTATGCTCCCATGTAGTTTTCTTCTCTATTGTGGAAATCCTTTCTTAATTCAAAAGAAGCTGTTTTGAAAAAGCCTAATCTCTTCTCACGTGAAGACTAGTGTGTGCTGGGAATGCCTGAAATATCTCTAAACTCAGCCCCAATGAAAGGTGAGTTTAGTGGGACTATCACCACGTCATATAGAAGAGAACAGAGACACTTCTGAATAAACACAGAGAATTCTTAGCACAGAAAGTGGCTTATTTGGCTACAAACAGTGACATCTTCAGAAAACCATTCTTTACGTTTTTTGTAAAAAAAAAAACAAAAAAACAAAAAAACAAAAAAAACAAAAAACAAAACAAAACAAAACATATATCCTCATCAGTTTCTGCCGTACATATCAAGATCTAGGGGGAAAAAGATAGAAAATGTTGAAAATAGACAGAGTTGAGCAGCAGCAGTGATTTAAGGGAAAGGAAACAGGAAGATAGAAATTACAGACTTGCTCTTGTGTTTACACTTTAGTGGGAGGGCTTTCCTCTTTTGCTCAAGCTGGAGAATATTATTTAGATGACACGTTCGACATATGTGAGTACAGCAAATTTTAACATCATTATGCCTGTTGATCACAAGTCAATGCAGTGCTAGCTAGTATGTCTTCAATAAGATAAAATATCCAATAATGAGTAGAATATAGTGTTGTGGACACTGTGGTTTTTCTTTTACTTCCAAGAAAAATATTTATGCCCACACAATGATTTTTTTACTTTAAACCTCCAATAAAACAAAGATTAATTTTCAATGCCTCTTAATCACGAATTCTATTAGAAATTTATTATTGAATTTCAATTGTTTTTTCTTTTTTTATTTACTTCAATTTTTTTTCATTTTACATACCAACAACAGTTCCACCTTCCATCCCTCTTCCCTTCCACCTTCCCCCCCATGCCCCCCACCACTACCTTCACCCACCATGCCCCCATCCATTCTTCTAAAAGGGTAAGGCCTCTCATGGGGATCAACAAAGCCTAGAACATTCCCTTGAGACAGGACCAAGCCACTCCCACCTTCATCAAGGCATCATATCATAAGAAATGGGCTCCAAAAAGCCAGTTTATGTGCCAGGGATAGATCCTTATCCCACTGCCAGAGGACCCTCAAACAGACCAAGCTATCCAACTGTCTCCCACATGCAGAGGACCTAGTTAGTTCCCATGCAGGCTCCACAGCCATTGGTCTAGAGTTTGTGAGTTCCCTCGAGCTTGGTTCAGTTGTCTCTGTAGATTTCTTCATCATGATCTTGACTCCCCCTTGCTTGACCCCCCCCCTTGCTCATATAATCCTTCCTCCCTCTCTTCAACTGGACTCCCAGTGCTCGGCCTGGTGCTTAGCTGACACTGTGACATTTTTTAAAAGGCATTGGTTATTACTGTAATATTATAATCATACACACATTTCAGAATTCTCTAAAATGCTTTTTTTAAAAAAATATTTGGAGGATTACAAAGAATTAAATGGCCAGATATGATGACTCATACCTGTAATCCTAGTAATTGGGAGGCTAAAGTAGGATAATGACCACAAGCTGAGAATAACCAGGCCTATAGATATAGAATAAGACACTGTCTCAAAAAATTAACAAGTGCCTTATAAGGTTAGTAGTACATTTAATGGTAAAAATGATGTGCTCATTATAAAACACTATTCCAAATGATTCTTATTAATTTACTATAAAATGATCATTTATAAAAGGGTACTAATTTTGAAGTGATAACCATATCAGAGTCATTAAATCTTTTAATGAGACTCACCAAATGTTTATTCTGCATTAACTATAACAACTTAAAACTGGAATTGTGGAACATGAAAACTTAGAGGGTTTTTAGACACTGAAATCCCCATGGATAAAAAGAAACAGCATGTTGAACGCTCTAGAAGGGACACCCACAGTTTCAGCTTCTGTTACAGGGATGCTCCCTTTCAGCTGTGTGATCAGAAAGATCTCATGGAAGGGAGACCCAAGTAGCACGAAAAGGTGGCAAAGATATAGGGGAGAGACCCATGTTTGGAAATCCTAGAACATTTTTTCAATTTAGTAGTAAGAATTGTGGCAAAGCTTCATTCTCCGATGCCTGTACTCTATCACAGCACAGTGTGATACAGTCACATCTGTTACTGATTTATAAAACTTCCTGCAGATTGGTTGAAGGTTTCTGGGTGAAATTCTTAGACATTCACTGTGTATCTCATTAACTCTCCAGGTCTCCTGCTTCAACAGGATCTTCACAACTGGTTGGGCAGAGTGAAACCCCATCAGGGACTGCCTTGAAGCGCCTGTCCTCAGCTGTGAACTGGTAGTGGGACTACCCTTAAAATAGAAGCCCTGGGCAAATCACAGAAGAGGACAGAGCTTGACTAGCACAGAGTACAGCGACATGGATGGGGCTGAGCTGAAGGACAGAGCACAAAGGCCTGGATGGGGCTGAGCTGAAGGACAGAGCACAGAGGCCTGGATGGGGCTGAGCTGAAGGAAGAGAACAGAGGCCTGGATGGGGCTGAGCTGAAGGACAGAGCACAGAGGCCTGGATGGAGCTGAGCTGAAGGACAGAGCACAGAGCACAGAGGCCTGGATGGAGCTGAGCTGAAGGACAGAGCACAGTGACATGGATGGGGCTGAGCTGAAGGACAGAACACAGAGGCATGGATGGGGCTGAGTTGAGGCTTAGCTAGTTTTCAGACAAGAAGGGTTCATTCCTAACTCATTGTCCTTCAACGAATTTGTTTCTTTTTAGGTGTGTTTTCTCAGTTTCTGTATGATTTTTTTTCACACTTCATCATTGTACAGCTATCTTCTCCAAATCAAAACATTCCCTCCTGAAGGGAGGAAATAAATGAATCTTGCGAGTCTTCAGAAATAAAAACTACAAGTACCTGGAAGTTCTTAAGACTTAGAAGGTTACAAGGACTCTCCTCATAAAAGCAGCAGCAATTTTGTTTGTTGGGATGCAGTTGCCTTTGAGTTAACTATCTTCCTTAGTTAGCCTGGTACGCTAAGCTAGACTGGTTTACTGGTTTCTTCAGTCTGTTGTTAGGGATTAGACATTTATCCATCTCTTTCCAGGAAAAGTCACACAACAACTGGATACTAACACCAATATCACCATTGAGCCTCACATTCCCAGTCTTCATCTCCTTGTTAATTTTTTTTCTATCTCACTTTAGCAACAGAAATCATATTAGCTGCTGAGCACATTATATGTGCAGTCTGGGAACTTTTAGTTATCAAATTTTACTTCCAAACAATTCTGAAATAATCAGACATAAAACTTCTCTTTGAACTGACATTCAGAGAAGCCAGGTCACACATTCAAGGTCACATGGGTAGCACATGCTAGGATGTAGATTTGATGCTGGTCCACAACCTGATGTGCCAAGACCTCAGCTCTTTCCAATGTGCTTTGTGACACATATTCAGGAGTCTCATGTTCATTGCTCTTATTACCAGCTATCAGTTCATTCACAGTAGAAAACCTGGATTTCATCTCTTAAGTATTACTTGACTCTTTGTTTGTTTGTTTGTTTTTCAGTCCTATTCTGCTCCTGCAGTTTTGGCTCTGATTGCATCTTTGTTGAGTGCTGCAAAGGACTCACTATTACTTTTTAGAATCTGAAGATTTTTCTTTATTCATTATCTTCATTTCAGGTAGTCATGCTCCCCCTTAAACAAACCTAAACTGGATTACAGATAATTTTCATGTCCTTATTTATTTCTTTTTGAATTTTCTTCTGGGTTCAAACAATTCATAATTTAAAATGAAGAAGGTCTTTGGAAATACTAAAAGTTTACCTAGGAAAGTGATTATTTCCTAAGCATGATTTAATAAAAATTAATTTGGAAATACAGAATAAGAGGGATGGCAAGGGAATATAGTCACGTGACCTGGTTTTCTGACTCTCTATATACTTTTTTTTATAGTTTGGATGAAGATGTGGATGATATGTTTCAGATTTAGGGATCTGATTGAATTGGGGATACAGAATTTTGCCTTGAGTGTTCCAGTGCCTTTCTGGGTCAACTCAGACTGATACTGCAGCATTACTTCTAAAATTAATGCTGTGCACTAGGGAACAGATGTGAGTTAATCATGTGTGTTGAGGAATAGGGACTTCTGACTCCTAATCCAGCCTGATACCCTCATTAGCCTTGAGAAATTGAGTTGATAAATCTGCTTTACAGATATGTGGTTAGAAAATATGCACAGACTTGCTTCATTAGTTAATAGCCCAATGCTTTCAGTAACCATATTTTCAGCACAAGTTTATCTCTTAAAATAGCTATTGAGACTACACCCACTCTCTAGAATTTTTCAAATTACCACCCAAAATAAAGTTCATAAGTCAATCAATGATGTCAATCTAGTATTAGAAGATAAAATCAACTAGTGATATGGCTCAATGGCAGAATGTTTACTTTGCATAGGTAAGGACCTGGGTTCTACTGCCAGATGATCCTTGTGTCATTGTGTTTGGACAAAACCTCATTCTTACAGTTATAAAACATCCCCAGCCTCTATGCATTACTACAGTGTCAAGTTTCCTAGGCAGTATTATTACCTGACTTGCTTCAAGCTAGAGGAGGTAAACCCTATAGATATTTCTGCCTTGATGTTTATAAAACTCTTGGAAAAACTTACATCCTATATGCTTTTTAATATTAAAACAATTAATTACATGCTTGTATTAAACTGATGATCTTGTTATGTGCAATTAGAAAATTAATATGGCTTCTGCTCTAGTATAGTTTATTGAAAATGGATTTTTGACACAGGCTATCTGGAAATCATGTTTTAAACTATAATTGTTACAAATAACATATAGCCCTTAGAATTTAAGCTCTTATAAGATGATTTCCTGGTTTTGGTGAAGTGTGCTCATATATATAAGCTCATGCATCTGTGGCACTTTAGAAAAGATTCTGTGTAGGTAGGCACTGGAGATGCAAATTAATCCAGAGTAGATTTGCAGGTCTCTAGGGGTGGTAATTCAGTCTAATGGAAACTTAATAACTCATATTAAGCACATTACTAATCTGATACTTTGCTTACAGTAAATTAGAGTGAGTGAAATTATAAATCACTTATTAAAGAAAAAAGAATGTCTTATTGAGGTAAATTTGAATTTTCTCAACTAAGAAACAGCAGGTAGGAAGAATCCTTGTTGCTTCCAAATGAATTCCAGTCAAGTTTTGTAATCATGCAGGAATACTGAGTAAACACATTTAATTCAGACAACACAAACCAATGCCCTCCATGCAATCATGTAGTACTATAAATATAAGCCAGATATTTCACTGAAATACACTGAATACATACTGACTTCAATTTCAAATTATTAATTAGGTGGATCACAATTTCATGTAACTAATTCTAGCACAAGGCAATGCTTTCATCAGGATTTAAGTGCAATTGCTCTGAAATCATCACATCATCTTCATCATTCAAAATAAACTACATAAATGATGAGACTGCTCCAAAAATTATATTCTTCATAAAATACTTCTCTATATAAACTTGAAAAGTAAGCCATCATTAAAAGGTTCATTTTATTTTATTTTGGTGAGGAGGTATTATTCAAGTTTATATATACCAAAGTTTTCCTTACACTAAATGCATTTTTCTATGTTTTTGTGGCTATTGGTTTTTATATACTGGTTTACATATATTTCTGTTTGTTGTAGTTGTCAAACCCATAAAGAATACTAAGCATAGTAAATATACTAGGTATTCATAAATTCTTCTACTCATTCGTTTGCTATCAATAAAGTGCCTACTATGTGACAGGAAGTCTCCAGAAGATTGCATAAGTCTGTGAACTACACAAAGTACATATCCCTGTGGATGCTCTCTGGTGAAAGAACCACATACCAAACAAGCCATTATGCCATCGCCCTGTATAGAGAGGGCAGATGGGAGTTGGAAGTCAGGCAGTGAAGAGTGGCTTTGTCTGGGGCTTTCTTTGGAGAAGGCCTTGAAGATCCAGTCAGACACATTATAAACTGTTGGCAAAGGTGAGTAAATGACCATCAAGGTATTGGAGGAAGAACAGTTCAAATGTCAAAGACTTGAGGTTAGAATATGATGAGTTTGCTCAAGAAACTAATAAGATAACCAGTGTTATCAGAAATGAATGAGTACCAGGGCATTCAATGGAAGCTGTTGTCAGAGAAACGGCAGTTGATGGCTGGAAGACATGACAAACAGCTCAGTGTCTACTGCTAGGTTGTTAGATTTTATAACAGTTTAAGTGTCTAACATATTTTTAAGGCCCACATTGACTGATGATAAGTCTACAGCAAGGGGAGACTCCAGGGAGTCAGGAGTGTTTCCAATAGGAAGCTAGGATGAAAGTTGGGGTCAGAGTTAGGGAATAGACAAGAGCAGAAGGAAGCTTTCCAGTACCTTCTGAAGGCGG
The DNA here is from genome assembly GCF_949786415.1 of Peromyscus eremicus. Lineage (NCBI taxonomy): Eukaryota > Metazoa > Chordata > Mammalia > Rodentia > Cricetidae > Peromyscus > Peromyscus eremicus. The sequence goes on from NC_081417.1 coordinate 92,776,000, forward strand.
AACAATAGCAGCTGCTGACCCAGTAAGTGTGTAACAAGCTTTTTGAGCGAAGACAGAGCTTAAGTGCTGGGGATACTTTTTATTGCAGTGGAAGAAATTGGCGGGTAGGTAGCTCCATATGTAACTTGTTGAAATTTCAATACTTAAACAAGTGCATGGGGATATAGAGTGAAGAGTTGGGAATTTGAGTCTTCAGTTACATGCAGAGCTCAGGGCTAATGATAGGAAGTTGTGATGTGCTCACAAATAGACTGTGTTTCTGTAAAATGTACAACAAATTTCTGAAAATAAGAAAAATGTCACCTCTATATGGAAACATGAGATACAGAAATGAGCAGTTTTCAGAACAAAATATTGCAAATCATCCTAAAAAAATAACATAGTAAGAAAAATAGAAACTCAAGCTATAAGACTGACAAAAATTTCCAGTCTGGGTGGTGTTTTGCAACGACAGTTTTGTGCAGACACTTACTCTCCATAAAAATGTAAACTGTTGGTTGTAGTTGCTGAGATGGTATAGTAGGCAAAAGCATAAATGTGCTTGGTGTGCATGCCTGACAGCCTGAGTTTGATCCTGGTTAACACATTATAAAAGCAAGATGCAGTGGTGTTTACTTGTAATCCCATCAATGATATGGTAAAATGGGAGACAGAGACAGGAGAATCAGCCAAAAACTTTCAGGAGAAGTAAGAGACCCCATGTCAGCAAAGTAGGAAAGAACCATCTCACACAAATTGTCATCAGACCTACACAAGTGTGCTGTGACACACACAATACACACACACACACACACACACACATACACAACTGAATGTACACACCCACACATGAGTAATCTTTTACAAAAGAACTGTTGGTTGTGATCAAAATAGGTAATGTCACAACTCTGCAAGCACTTTCACTTTGGAAGCCGGTAGTCTCAATCCCAGAAAACTGTCTCAAAACATACCATGTGAAACAAACAAACAAACATCCCAAACCAACCAACCAAACAAACCACTCATAAACAAAATCCTAACATGCCCACAATTCTGGTCATGGAAGGATATTTGTTATAGAAAAAGAGTAAAACAACTCCTGCCCAGCAGTAGAGCAGAGAGAGAATAAACTATGATATATCCACAAGACAGGAAGTCACGTGGAATAAGGAATGTCTCTAGAGAGTTCTACGAGAGGAACTTTCTGGTCCATTTTTGAGTAAAAAAAAAAAAAAGATAGGAAGAGATAAATATATCACATGCAATTATTCATTTAAGAAAGGGAGTTGTACCATGATATGTTACATACTTATTTTTAAAAAACGATAAACTTGAAAATACTTATATAGGATATAATGTAAAAAAAGAAAACAATTCAATTTTAGGTTTAAAGCCTTAAAGTTCAACCAAGATAAATAACCATTTCACTGTACTTAACAATTGCAGGTTTTATTTAGGAATAAGTAAATATTTCAGGTAATTTTTTTTTTTCGAGACAGGGTTTCTCTGTGTAGCTTTGCGCCTTTCCTGGAACTCACTTGGTAGCCCAGGCTGGCCTCGAATTCACAGAGATCCGCCTGCCTCTGCCTCCCGAGTGCTGGGATTAAAGGCGTGCGCCACCACCGCCCGGCTGATATTTCAGGTAATTTTAAAAGTAAATTAAATTTAAAAATCCATACAATTTCTGAATATAGGAAAATAAAGGAGCACACCAGCATTTATCATCTTAGCTTTCTTTTATGGACCAAATACTCTTGAGGGAAAGTTTCTCTATGTTGAGGTTTGATAGGTAATAAATAAATATGAAATGGTGAAATTATAATATTATTTTGTAGACAGATTAGTTAATGGGTCTTGAAATTAAGGACAAATCATCCCAAACAAAAAGGAGAAAAACTCACAGAAAAGGAAAACTTTCAGTGAAAAAACAATGCATTCAAGATGGGCTTTACATAAAATGGAAAGGCATAGGAGTGTGAGTTAGCTTCCATTCCCTAACCAGTCACAGAAAACACAGAGAACTGAGATGCATATTAATAGATACAACCATAAAGCAGCCAACAGATTCCAGACTGTGGACAAGCATCTGCAGTTCTCCAACAAATCGATAACAAAGAATGAAAAGAAGTCTCAGGTATAAGAGTTTGGGAAACAGGAACATCATTCAATTGGCTTTGACTTCATCTGAATTCAGAGAATTAAATTTTCAGAAAGGTGTTTGGGGTCTAGAGTGAGGACTCAGTGGTTAAGCATGCTTGTTCCTTTTACAGAAGACCTCAGTTTGGTTTGCAACAGCCATGTTGTGGCTCACAAGCATCTGTAATTCCAATTCCAGGTAATTGGAAGCCCTCTTCTAACCTCAGCAGGAACCAGGCATGCATGAATTGCACACACATACTCAAATGGTTTTTTGTTTGTTTGTTTTTAAGATGTTTGTGTCAATTGGAAATCTGAGATCCTGCTGTTCATTTGGTTGCCTTAGAGAGTTTTTACTAAGTTTAGATATGCTGATGATACTGTGGTGACTTCTTTGTTAATTGTAGAGATTGTTACAGAGATACTTAAGTAGGAAGTGGTATGAAAGCTATAGTCTTCAAAATACTAAAGGCTATCAGTGGAACAAGGCTGCTCATGTGTTGACTCTTGTTAAAGCTCATAAAGACTTTAGAGAGGATTCAGTACACAGTTCTGTTAACTTTTTTTTTAAACTGTCAATATCTAAAGTTAGAAACATATCATGTCTGAAAGTTTACTCTGCTTGTAAATTCAATTTCTCTACCACTGTGGATTCTAAGAAAGGACAGATGATTCCTGGATTACACGGACAGAGCCGTGTCCCCAGCATGACACACAGAGGAGCTTTAGGTGTTTGCAACAATTTCTCCCAGTCGTAAAATCCCGTGGGGCATGGAAGATGGTCAGGCAGGAGATTTGCTTCCTAAGTTTAGGAAACACAGACCCCACAAATAGTCCCAGGGGAAGGGATTTTTATTATCATGCTAGAAAGTAAGAAAGACTGATTCTTGTTTCAGAGAGACAAATTATTTGTGAAAAAGCCATCTGGAGAAGCTGGAGAGATGGATCAGTGGTTAAGAATGTTTGCTGCTCTTCCAGAGGTCATATTTTCCAATCCCAGCATGCATATGGTGGCTAGCAACTGTATTTAACTCCAGTTCCAGGGGTCCAATGCTCTCCTCTGCCCTTCGCAGGCACTAGGGTGGCGTGTGCTTCACAGACATACATGTAGACCCACATTAAAAGGATGAATAGCAGGTCAGTGAAGCTGCACACCTTTAATCCTAGCTCTCAGGAGGCAAAGGCAGGTGGATCTCTGACCTTGCAGCCAGTCTGGTCTACAAAGAATGTTCCAGGACAGCCAGGACTACATAGAAGAAACCCTGTCTCAAATCCAAACAAACAAAAAACAAACCACATGAATAAATAAATAAATAGGATGGCTAGTGTTATTTCAACTAGATACAAGCTAGAGTTATTTTGGAAGAAGCAACTGAATTGAAAGAACATCCCCACCAGACTGATCTGTACACAGTCTGTGGTGCATTTTCTTGGTAGATGTCAAATGTAGAAGGGCCCCACTCACTGTTGGAGATGCCACCCCTATGCTGACAGTCTCTGGGTGTATAAGAAAGCAGGCTGAGCAAAACAGAAGGGGCAGTGAGTAAGCAGCACTCCTCTGTGGCTTTTCTATCAGTTCCTGCCTCCTGGTGCCTGTTTTCCTTCTTTCTGTGAGGGACTGTGATGTGCAAGTGTAATTCGAATACATCTTTTCCTCCTCAAGTTGATTTGGGTCATGGTGTTTCATCATAGTAAAAGAAATTCCAAGAAAATAGACAAATGGCCATTTAAAAATAGAAGTTGTTCTGGAAAAGAGAGTCAGAACCTCATCCCTTTAAGTCATGCAACACTGACTACTTTTCAGGAATTAGGGATGTGTTTGAATATCCTAAGCTGAGGTGAATTGGAACCTCAGATAAAAGTGAGAATCATGCCATCTTTGATGTTTTATGCCTCAATGTGCTTCACTTATTTATTTTCTTGAGAATCTTGTTCTTTTATTTATTTCTGGTTAATATATATATATATATATATGGTTTTTCAAGACAGGGTTTCTCTGTGTAGTTTTAGTGCCTGTCCTGGATTTCGCCCTGTAGACCAGGCTGGCCTCAAACTCACAGAGATCTGCTTGGCTCTGCCTCCCGAGTGCTGGGATTAAAGGCTTGTGCCACAACCACCTGGCTTAAAATGTTTTCAGACAATATATTATGGTCATATTCTTTCCCCAACTCAAAGTCCTCCCATATCTTCCCTACCTCCCTACCCACCCCAATTTCATGTTCTATCCCTCTTTCTCTCTCTAACAAACAAAACCAAAAAAATTAAAACCCAAACAAATAAACACAAAATTTTAGACTCTGGCAGCTGAAATGATGTGGTGAAGGCAGTAGCAGAGGTGGTAGAGTGATGATGATGATGATGATGATGATGATGATGATGATGTGTGTGTATGTATGTGTGTGTGATATAAAAGAAAAGGATGTAAAGCCATCCCCAGTAGTGGATGGGCAACACAAAACAAATTCAAAGGTATTTTTGGAGGTTTTTTTGTTTTCTTTTTCTTTTCTTTCTTTTTTTTTTGTCTCATATTGCTTTATTTGGGCATTGTTTTTACTGCTCTTTTGTTTGTGTATTGTGGTTTGTGATTTTGTGTTTTTTGTGAGGCGTGTGTGTGTGTGTGTGTGTGTGTCTGCATATGTATGCATTTCTCATGTTCTTTCTTTGTTTCCTTGTTTTTGTTTGCTAGCTTGTTTGTTTTTATTTTTTTTATTTATTTTATTTTATTTATTTTCTTTTTTTATTTGTCTGTTTGCTTAAGAGAGGGAAAAAGAAGGTGTAGCGTTGGAGGGTTTGGAATCTAGGGAGAATTTGGGACAGGAGAAGGGAAGGGAAACTATGACCAGAACGCATTGTATGAAAATAACTATTTTCTGCTTTAGAAAAGCAAAATAAAGAAATATGCACCATGATTTATTTTCTTTTCTAACTAATTGAACATAAGCTTTTCTCATTTTTCTAAGACTCATTTTCCTACTTCTTAATTATTCTTTCTTTTGAGATTTCTTTTTTATTTCTCTTCATTTTTTTCAAGTGATAAATTACATGCATAGCTTCAGGATTACTAAAAATAGAACAACTGTCTGTCACTGCACATAAAACAGCACACACGTGTGATTATGTTGCTGTGAATGATGTAAGTTAAACAGCACATGAGTGTTTGTGCTTCAGTGAATTTGGAGCGGCATTTTTGCACACTCACATGTCATCCACATAGTCAACCACATCAAGATAAATCCAACATACAACTTATTATTTCTGAGACATCATCATACCACCTAGCATTTTTAAATGTTCAGCTTCCTCATCTTTAAAATGAACATGATAAAGCCCTTATGTTTTCTGTTTCTTGCTCAGAATATATATGTTAGTACATATAAAATACCCATAATACTATTCAGTGTATTTTACATATTTTCTGAGGATCACTTTTATTGGCTGGTGGATTATTTCTTTTATAACTTATCTCCTTTCTTCTTCTTTACACACACACACACACACACACACACACACACACACACACACACATCATTACCCAATTACCTCCATCACCACATTTACCAAACTGTTTAAACTGTTAGGGTCGAAAATTTTTCATCAGCAATATTAAGAAATCAAGTTATAGTTCAATCAAGCCACAAACATTTTTCAGGTACCAAAGAATCTTAAAAATTTTATTCTTGATGTGGCATATTTTGTATAAGAACAATAACCAAAATTATACAGTATTTCATCAAAAGCTGTTTGCTGTGTTGCATGAGATATCTCCATTGGTTGTGACAATTATCCTAAGCACGCATTGTCGATTGAATGAGAAACATCCCCAACAGTGCCTGTGCTTGCACACTTGGTTCCCAGCTTCGAGAATCATTTTGAGAGGTAAAGGAAACTTAGAAGCAGTATCTATCAGTCAGTTGGGGGCAGATCTCAAGGGTTTTCTGCATGATCTCAATTCCCATCTCTTTACTGCTTCCTTTTCTACAAAGATGTGTAGTGGGTAGCCATTCCTGCTTTGATCTGGAAGTTCCAACCCCCATCGAGGCTTCGGTAATTGTCAAGCCTACAAGGTGGGCAGAGAGAGGACCCTGAAGACCCAAGATCCAGATGTGCCGGCTCTCTTGGTTCCTGGACCCTGGACGCTGGAGGTAGACCGAGCAGAATGTTCTCCAGAGAACACTTCCAGACTGTGCTACACCTTTCCCAGACCCTGTTACCTATCCCTTCATTTGTGAGTTACCCCACAAAATAAACCTCCCTTTTAACTACGTGGAGTTGCCTTAATAATTTCACCAATAAAGATGTGATAAGATGAGGAGACCAAGATGCTCAAGCCAATGTGGAGTTACCTTCCACCATATCTTCTCTGCTATGAAGGACTTTACCTGCTCAAATTCAACCCAAACAGAAAATTGGTTTCTGGAGATGATTCCTGCAAGTCATTTGCTCAAAGAGTGAAAAACAGAACTGCCCCAGAAGAAATGAACTTCTGCATCTGGAACTCTGAGAGCTCTCCTTGTAAGCCGATTCAACATCTCACCCTCAGTTGCATAGGTATTTCATGATCATCACTACCCAGACATTGGGGCCAGTTCTATCTAGTTTTAAAGGTCTGCTTTTCAGTACCTACCTAAGCTTAGTGAGCCACAACATTTTAGAGGCAAACATATCTTCTTCTCGAGTGTTCTAGTCAATACAGTTTTTTTTTTAAAAAAAATCAAAGTAACAACAGCAAAATTAGACTCAGCCCACGAAGAAGGCAATTATTTGATTGCTTTGCACTAAAAAGGACAAAAATTACCATCAAGGAGGGGAGGACATGCTTCTGTTTTAATAATATTTGCCACAGCTCATTGGTAAATGCCATGTTATGAAAAATATCCTATTGGAACATACGTAATAGGCAATAATGTGAACTTAATAGCTGTCATAGCATTGTTACAACAAGGTGAGAAACTGCTAGTAGCATCATTAACACAAGTCATACGTCCCAGCCATCCCAGGCCTCTGTGATTTCCCCATGGGCTTGAACTGTCTCTTACTGCTAGCCGTTGTCTCTTTTAGGCACTCTCCACAGACTCTTACTGCTGTCACCTCATGGTTTATTCTGCCTATTTACAATTTGTGATTTTAACATTATTGATGTATTTCCTTGCAAAAGTACTTGGGTCGAATCAATTGAGCAACAAAGTGAATTAACTTGTTTAACTGCTTGCTTATTCCATTTAAAAATAGCCTACATAGCCAATCAATAGCAAGTTTGGAAAAAAAAATCTAAAAAAATAAATAAATAAATAAATAAATAAATAAATAAGTAAATAAGTAAATAAGTAAATAAGTAAATAAATAAAACAAGGAGCAAGGAATTGGCATGTTGAGAGGGAAGTGTTTTGACCACACAGCTAAGGCCTGCCAGAGATTTAATGAGCATGACCTTATGACCGTTTGAGGAAATGATGCAGATGAAGTATTGGGCTCCAGATAATCCCACTGAGAATAGTTGGGAAATGACACATTTGACAGTTGTCATTTGGGAGTCTCCCTTTTACAATTCTTTTACAGAATACAGGGTTTGGAGTTAGAGTGACTGGAGGTAAAATTATCTGATCTGTGACTTCTGTGGCTCTCATTTATATGGCTATGATCCATCCTTCCAGGTTAGGTAGGCGTTAAATGGTGATTAAAGATTTAATCTTGTATTAATTAATAAATGATAAGGTAACACACAGGGAGTTTCAGACTATGCTGTTAAAATTGTAACATAGGTTCTATCAAGGTGGTTTAAGAAACTATTTAATTGAGTGGATTCATATTTGGTTAGATATTTTATTACATGATTAACCCTCCTCCCCCGCCTTTCTTTGGAGTTGGACTCCTTAGCTAGTAGAAATAAGCTGTCTTGGGGGGGGGTCCTTTGAGAATTCTGGTGGGTTGGAAGCAACAAGGAATACCTCCCCATTTAAATATAGAGATGTGGACAGAATTAACACAAAACCCAGTCTCTGATACCATTTGTGCAGTTCTGTGGAAGTGAAATAATTCTCTGCTACATTAAATGCACCACATTTTAATTACACTAGACACCTTTTCAAATCATACAGAAGAAACCAAATGCCCTGTCTCCTTTCCCTTTTTGTGAGAAGCCACAGTTGGTCAGGGTCCACAGGATTTGGGATTTGGTGGCTTTTTGGATAGTGTCACAAAGGTATATATTTGAGTGCCTTTGTATTCAAATATACAGACATATCATGCTAAAAGCACATTCCACATCAAATAGAGTGTCCCCAGTGTTTCTGAATAGTTATTCCACATACAAGATGATGAAAGGGAAGTGCCAGGCCAGACACACTAAAGAAGAGCTGATGGCTCTTCCATTCACTGTAAACCTTTATATTAAATTATACATAAAATAAAGCACCAGGAGGCAGGCAACAGGTTCCCAGGGTCTCCTTTCCTTTGTCTATCGTAAAGCTTAGTCTTTGTTTAGCTTGTTATGTGAACAGATGTACTTTTGTTTGTACTTTTATTTGATGAAGGCCCAATCACTTCCCTAGGTCACTGACTTTGTCGTTTGTTTCTTGGTTTGCAAAACTGTCAGAACAATAGACAAACAGACATTCCCCAGCACATGACACCTGCCCTCTGAAACCCTGCAAAATGGCAGCCATGAGACATCTCTCACTACCAAACTGGTGGATCATTGCCTGCCCCTGGCACCTCAGAAGGGTGAGGAATCCGGAATAGTTGATCGACATCAGGCCCACTTCAGCTGTCAAAATCACAGCTGTTCGGGTTTCTTGAGTGATCCATGACACGATGCACTCCAGCCAGCCTGTTCCTTGATGTGGGCCAGTGGAGAGGCTCAGAAGAGCCCAACACTTGGCTTCTAATCGCGAATGCAAAAACAAATTTCACAACAAATTGCATTTTCCAGAGCTGCCTGATGCCACACGATTGAACGGACTGAATTTGTTCTGGTCCACTGACTCAGGAGACGCTGGATGGAGCAGCCTCTTCTGACTGTTAAATGCTAAAGCATCAAGGGCAGGTCCCTTAACTTCCTGCCACAAAGCAAGGATGGGGGAGGGGAGCTATTGAGCTAATTAGTGCTACTCAATTAAGAGAAAGCAAATCAGCAAATAAGGCCTTTCAGAAATTTTAGTAGTGACAAAAATGTTAGTGACATGTTCCCATGCATTTTTCTACATTTATTTTTAAAACTCTGAGAACAGGGGATGGAAATGCTAATATTTTAATCTAGCATATCTACATTTTTTAATGCTCTGTAAAAAGAACAATGTAAACTAATAATATCGATGTTTTTTTTTCTCATATAGAACTTCCTCTGTGGTTAGTGCCGTGCATACCAATGACAATGTTTTCAGCGTGTCTGTGAGATGTACAAATAGACAGGCCAAGTGGCATTACTAAGAGCTGGGAAACAGCTTGTTGGACCTGAGTCTGCACTCTTGATAAAACACGCACTGCTCTGCTGTTTGTTCACCTGTTTGCTTTCTTCAGAACAGCAGTTGCAAAGCAGAATCAGCTTCACGTCTGATTTGACTATTAAGGAGTACAAAGTGCAACCTAAGGGAATTGGTTCAGTTGTACTAGTGAAGGCCCTTTGGACATGTCGGATTCCTGCCTTTCTGGGACTCTGACCCATTGGCTGTGAAAGTCCTGATGGATGGTGCTCAACCCAGAGTTTAGCAGAGTTGTTATATACTAACTTAATGAGAGCTACAGAGCTTCGAGGGCTCTGCATAGGCCACTCTGTCACTCACTGAGAACCTCTTTCCTGAGCATCTCAGAGAACATCACAATAGCCTTTCTGCAGCACTGGTTGCTAAAATCAAATGTGAAAACCCATGAAAATACACTGAAACATATAATGTTACCATGGAGGAAAAATTCAAATGTGCTCAGGGCTGGGCAAGCTAGAGGAGATGAGAGGGACTCTGGACCATGTTTAGGTATGTATGTCCACACTCCAGTAGGAACTTGGACCCATGCTGTGCCCCAGAGGTACAGGAAAGCAAAACAGAAATGTTTAGGGTACAATTGTCATGACAATTAGAGGAAAGCCATTCTTTACTAGCACAGGACTTCACTCAGTTGCTCCGTGATTCATTCAATAGTCTTTGCGAAATAATATAAAACATAGCAACAGTTTGATCAATGGAGCCAGTCTGTGCACAAAGACAGAGCAGTACAAATACTCTGTTAGGTTTGAGTCTAGCATTCCACAGATCCTCTTGCAATGTTCCTTTCTCTGCCTTGAGTATTTGTCTGGGGAAATGCAGTGCTACTATTTGGTAAACTATTAAGAACATGAGTTCTGGAATCAGCTTGCCTGGCTTAGAATCCTGATTCCATATTTGTAATCTCAGTGTTGGAGTAGTGATAGTCTCTTAAATCTCAATACACCCAACCACATCAACATAAAAATAACTCATTTATGCATACACAATTACTATAAAACATAAGCAGGCAATAATTTTTAAATATTTTAGAAATTAACCATTAACTGACAGTCACCCACTGCCAAGGCTTAGCCACCTGCTCTCTCTGCCTCAGTTTCCCCTTTCATGATATGGTGCTAACATTAATACCTATCCCACAGGGTAACTGGGAAAAACTAGGACTAAATATGTAATCCTGTACCTGATAATTTTAAACTGCAAAGCTCATATAGAACCCAACTTTCACTCACCTCTTCTTGCTTCATATCCTCACTCATCCAACCCTAAAGAAAGACCAAGTCTGAGTATTCCTTGGCTCTTCCTCTAAGTTCACACTGATGTCTGACCAGATAAGAGTGGAAAGGAAAGGAAAGTAAGAATAACAAAACAAGGTTAGGGCAAGCCCAACGTTACACTTGAAAATTAGAGTTCTTGTAAACTTTTGCTTTACTAACTAGATCTACAAATTTGTGATTTCTTTTCATTTTATTATATGATTTAAACCTTGTTTTTCTTCCTCTTCTTAATTTCTTATTTTAAAATAGAATAGGGTATGCTCAGAGCTCAGGGAATTCCTGGAAGAATCAGAATGAGTGTAGTAGCAAGAAGGAATGGGGGGCAGGCACCAAGAAAATAAGGCCCTCTAAATCAATGTATCCAATGCTCATATGAACTCACAGAGACTGACCAGCATGCACAGGGCCTTTATGGGTCTGCACCATGTCCCTTTTATGGATATACATTATGGTTTCCACTTTATTGTGTTTATGGAATTTCTGATTCTTGTGCCTTCTCTTGGGCTTTCTCTTCTGTTGATTTGTCTTGTCTAAATTTCATGTGAGCGGTTTTGTTTTATTTTACTGTATTTTAATTTGTTATGTTTTGTTGATATCTCTTAGAAGTCTGCTCTTTTGTAATGAGAGACTAAAAGTGAATGAATCCAGTAGGAGGAGAAATGGGGGAGGGGAACTGGGAGGCATAAAGGGAGAAGAAACCATAATCACAGTATATTATGTTAGAAAAGAATCTATTTTCACTAAAAGGAAAAAAGAAAAAAAAACACCTCATGTTGTTATATCTGAGGGTACAGGTCTAATACCACCCCCTTGTCTCCCACTGCTCCATTCTAATCTCTGATTGAAGCTTTTGTTACCATCTATTGTTGTTGTAAAAATTACCCTTACCACTGTCTCTTCTTCTTTAAATACTTAGATGACTCTTTAGTGAACTAGTTATCAACATTCCTTAGAAAACAATAGACTTGTACATGTGTTAGATGATTGAAGTTTGCAATGCATGATTAAAAAAAATAGAATGGAGTAATTCTCTCTTATTGGGTAATGGGAACAATGTTAATATAGATAGTTTTAAAATTTTTAAGAGTATTCAGATTAATTAATATGCAAATGGGAATTGATTGACAATTGGCCATACAGATTCTTTGGGAAAAAGCTAGAGGCCCCAGTTTAAAGTCTGATGGTTCTGATGAATTATCTCCTTCCTGAGGCTGGGGTTAGGCAAGAAGTTCTCATTTGCAAAATTATGGATATATGCTATCTACCTAATATGTTTCTTTTAAAGATTTATTTTATGCTCAATTATGGAAAAGTGTATCTCTGTGTGAGTGTGTGTATGTGAAGATCCACGAATGCCAGAAGTGTTGAATCCCATGCAGCTGGAGCTACAAGAAAGTTGCCTGAGCATAGTGCTGGGAATAGAACTTGGGTCCTCTGGAAGGGTAGTATGCATTCTTAATTGCTAAACCATCTCTTCAGCCAGTTCATAAAGTTTGGATATAAGAAGAGATTGTTTCAATATTTTTAAGATATAGGAAGAATATCTGGTGCCTTATCAATTTTTAATATAGGCCAAAAGTAAAATAATAAAATAAAGTAGCAGTATTTCCTAAATTCACTTTAGCAAATCACTTCCCAAGGACTACTATTCTGTAATCCTATTGCTTAGATTTAGTCCCGGGTCACGCTCATATTTCTGTGTCCACCTGATTCACACAGTCACTGTTGTGGTTGCCCAGCCCCCTTCTATCTTGGAATATGTAGGATACTCTTGATTCTTCTTGATGTTGCTGTTTTTAATATATTCAAGGCTCCATCTACAGTTGTCTTTCTAAAACACAAACTTGAGTGTGCTCACTTCCTAACAATTTAGTGAAGCCTCAGTCTCTTTTCTTCAGAAGCAGCTTCCATTATGAAAACTTCTCCAGCCTCACATAATTAATACATAAGTCTGAAACTCTTGAGTAACGAAAACTCTCTTTTCCTGTTGCTAACAAAGTGTAAGTTCCAGTGTATCATGGCTACTGCTACATGTTAGCTCTGTTTACAGTTGAGCTCTCTGAGTTCAGGAAATGGAATACACATGAGGACAGTATGTATTTATGGATTATCTGACTGCAGGCTTAGAACACACAGAACTTATTAAATGTTGATTTGTACTAAAAAAGAAAATAACTATTTTGGGGAAACTACCTCCTTCGTTTTCTCAACCAGGTGCCTGCTCATGTTCCTCTTACAGGTTCAAATTTCTGTCACATTTGCCTTCCCTTCTCCTATGTGTAATTTTTCTGATCACATCTGTGCACCTCATAGATCCAGGTATAAACAGACCTTGAGCATGCCCTGATGCTCACTTTAACTTTTTTTCCATGGCATCCTTCATTTTTTAGAAGATGTTTCAATGCTAAGACAAGAGCAGAAGCCATCAGTTTGAAATCTCATCATGACATTTAGTCCTGCACCTCTCTTCAGCAGCAATAAAACACAGTCCAATCTCATTTTGACAAGAAAAATCAAATTCTGTGTCTTTCCAATATGAACAGGTCTGATAATCACAGGTAGAAAAATGACTTCCTCTATGGAAGGCTGTTCCTTTCAGACAAACCAAAGTGCCATCCTCTGGCAAATACATAATGGGGAAGGCAAGACTAAGGAGCCTGGTACATGAACCCAGGACTTCTGTCTGCAGTGGGGATGTGGGTTTTGTTTTTCTGGTCTGAGAACCCCAGTAAGGTGTGGCTTTCCCCTCTCTCCTGAAGGCCAGATAGTCACAGCTGAAGTGGTAACAACACCTATGCAGTCACAGCCAACCCTCCTTCTCTAGAGGAACAGTGCAACCTCCCTGGAGTGCCATCCTGCCACGCTCCTAATTCAAGAAACCAAATGGGCCTTTTAGCTGCATTTCATTTCCCCATCCCAGCTGTTAAGCAGCAGAGTAAAAGGCATAAATGTCAAATGGAAATACTATGAAAAAAAGACCAGGATATTTGGTGTATAACTTTCCTTCCACGCAAAATTTCTGTTTTTAATCTTATGTTCAAATTAAGATACATGGCTTTATTGTATTCATAGAAAAATTTGTGACTATCATTTTTTATATTTTAATTTACTATAGTCAAATATTGGAAAATAAAACATTGAAACTTATTGTTCTGATGATATAAGGCATTTAGAGACATATGCAGTTTTCAAAACACAGTCCCAAAAGAATTTTAGGGGAAAGTAAAGTCTCTTTCTTGATACAGAATAGCTTAATGTTTTTTTCAGGTACCTTTTTGCTTGGAAGAGATAAAGGATTATATCTCAGAAACTGTTTTGTTTAAAATATCAAATTTCACAGATGATTTACTTCATAATGACAATGGATATTTTACTCCATGACGATAACACATCTTTTTATGTTCATTAAATCAAATAACTTAATAACTAGGAATCTAATACCAAGACAACAACAACAACAACACAATCCTTCTCATCAAAAAACAAAAACAAAAACAAAAACAAAAACAAAAAAACCCAAAAACCAAAAGCAAACAAACTAAAAGCACACATCTTGCACATCTTGGAAGAATGGGCTAAGAGCCAAATTTTTTAAAGTCAAAAGCAGCTGTTTATATGGAAAAAAGCATACAGATGAGTTACAAAAATCTTTCCAATGACTGTTTTTCAATAAGCACAGACTAACACATCAAGCCAAGCAAAAGATAGGCACTGCTGATGGGTGTCCTTTGATGGGTCATAATCTGTTATCTGCATAATACCCAGCAATGGTAGACTTGAACATGGAGCACATGGAAAAATTTTCTGTGGTGTGAAGGTAGATGGAAGGAGAATCAGAACTGTAGGACATCCCGCTCCTCCCAGGTCCCAAGGGATAAGACAACACTGCAGTACACATGGCAGAGAGTCAAAACTGGCAGCTGTGTGTTCCAGTTCGTAATTTTCTGCAGGAAATGGGCATCTGCCCCAATTTCATCAAAAGATTGGGATTGTGGTAAAAGAAACTTTTTGTTCTTCATTAACTCAGCATAATATACATTCCAAACTTTTAAAAATTTGACTAGTAAAGATTTACAAAATTGATACATGAAGGTATAGTGTCATAAATAGAGTCGTATTTGACATGCTGTTACACACATAGCTTAGAATATGAAGCAATTGGTCGTAAGAAACTCAAGCAGAGGAAAATGAGAAGAAAAAAATCTTCCCTATACATCGTTTCCAATAGAAAATTTAAATTTATTAGTTGGAAAAAAGATGGGTCAGTGAAGGGCTACGTATGCTCACATTGTGGCTTTTTCCCCCCTTTTCAGAGTATTACAAGAAACATTCATGCACAAACAACACCATACTTGTTCACGAGAACACTACCCACAAAGCTACACATTGCAACATGAAAAATTCTTTTGTTTAGAGCTAGAAATTGCTATCAATAAATCTTGCCAAGTGGAGGCCAATACAGCAACTAAATTAGCTCTTGTGCTTAGCATATTTGGCCTCAATAACCCCATTTTAATTTGCCTGCTTTGTGCATAGTACATATGGTTCTTGTAAAAGCTGTTTCTGGAACTTTCTGAAAATAGATGTTTTTTTTTTTTTTTTTTTTTTTTTTTTTTCCAAAAAGAGGAAAATACTCCACGATCACAGATAACAGCACAATTTTCCACAATGTAAAAAAGCACTGGTATTCATTCACTTATATTTTTTTGTAATATTCAAATGCTAATTTATTTAGGATTCCTTCAGCAGAGTCAATTTCATTTGACACCTACTACAAAGCAGTCAGTTTGACCATATGTAACAATTATATGCACCCCTTAAGCAAATTTCTGTTTTTCACAATAGAAATTTTGTCCCCACGGTTTTTGTATTCCTTGTAAAATTCCTAATATATTCTCTATAGTCATGTTCCTCAGTAGATCTCTTCAGCTTGCTTCTACCACAATTTATTTTCTTGGTGCTTGAAGACTGATGACTGGGTCTGGAATACAAAAGATCTTGAGGCTGATTGGCAGTGGCCAGGATGGCTGCCTCTATATTTCAAGGGGTAAAAAGTGATAACTGCCTTTAGTTATAGTCCCCTCCCTGGTTAAAACATGAAGTGGGACGACAGGCAGATGCCCTTGTGCTGAAATAAGGGGTCCACTTGAAATCCCTATTTTTGACTTTAAGAAGCTCCCCCAGTATTGACTTTGTTAACTGGTGTAATACATTAATTAATCAACTTTAAATACCTTCTTTGCAAAGAGAAAACCACAGTTCTTCTCATTCAATACAGTAGTATTGATACATTAAACAGAGGCAGCTTTAAAACAACAGCACACTGCAGTGATACTTTATTTGTGTTGAAATGTGGTGATATTTTATTTGTATGTTAATAAATAAAGTTTGCCTGGAGATCAGAAGAAACAGCAAGCTGTTTTAAGTAAACACAAAAGTCAGGCAATGGTAGCACACACTCTTAATCCAATCACTTGGCAGACAGAGTTTCTGTGTGTTTAAGGCCACACTAGGGAACAGAGCCAAGTGTGGTGACACATGCCTTTAATCCCAACACCAACCATAGAGACCTGGAGGTCTGTACAGACAGGCAGTGACAAGGAAGTGAGGTAGCTTGGCTAAGAGCCAATGAGAGGGCCGAGGAGCAAGGCAATAAAAGCCTGGGTAGACAAGAAGTCGTGGCACTTTGGAAGCTACTGCAGTGGTGAGGTAAGGTTAGCTGGTGGCTGTTCCGATTCCTCTGATCTCTGTTCGGTTTTCACCCTATTTCTGGCTCCGTGTTTTTTTTTTTTTCTTTTTTTTTTTTAATTTTATTTATTTTTTATTTATTTAATAAGACCGCTTAGAATTTCAGCTATAGCAAACATTGCTTCTGACTACACCTACTTTGTTTCCGGTTGACTTGGCTTATTCAGGTGACGTGGGGACTTGAAGAAAACAAAATCCAACCATCTCATTTTGCTTCTGCTGCTGTGAAGAAATGCACACTGGCAGCTCAAGCAGCTCAGAGGCATTTCGTCATGTGTCTGGTGTCCAGGGAGCCCTGATGATGGTATTGGCTAATTGGGTTTCTGGTGAGAGGTCTCTCCTGGTTTCTAGTGTCTCTGTATTGTGTTCTCAGTGTTGGAAACAGACAGCTCTCCAGTTTCTCGCCAGATGATTCAGGCTTCTACACGTATGATAACATTGAATGAAATTATCTTGATCACAGTCTTATCTCTACATACAGTTGCTGATGCTGACAAGAATGCTGGAGGAAAATAATTCACCCCTCACTAATACCTAAAACATCAAAAGAAAGGACTGATGTGAAATTCTAGCACAATGTAAAACAGGCTTCCAGTAGGCCTCTGTTATTACCTGAGCTCTGGGTTGAAATGCAGATTTTTTTTATTTTCATTTTTTAAATTATGTATATATGCATGTGTATGAGGCAGGATATACTGATGAATATCCTTTAATGCCCTGCAGAAGCCGTTGTATCCCCTGAAACTAGAGTTACAGAAGGATGAAGTTGCCCAACATTGCTGCTGGGAACTGAACTCTAGTCCTCTGCAAGAGGAGATGGCACATTTAACTCCCAAACCATCTTTCCTGCCCAAGAAATGCAGATTTTTAAGCATCATGTTTAACTCATTACATTTATATTTTAACAAGGTCCCATGTAATTTCCTTTTATAAAAATTTGCAGAATACTGTTGTAGAATGTGTGATAAAAGCAAAGGTTATTTCTGTCCACTGTGTTGAAACATTTTCCCATAATTAAAATAGCCAAAATCATTCACTTTAACAATACTTAACATTCCCAGAATGTCATGGTTAGAAAATTCATTAGTATTATTTTTGTTACTGTAGACAAAAGTAACACATTGATTGAATTTCATGCTTGGCATTTTATTAATATATGCTTTGATAGATCATTATATTCCTTGCCACAAAAATTAAGTAAAGAAAATCTAACTTTGGACATGGACTAAAACTTAGGTTAATTGTACTATTAGCTTAAAACATGCTATTCATCTTTTACAAGAGTTCTGTGAACTGAAATGTCATTATTTTTAAAATAATAACACTTTAAACTGTGCATATATTTTCTACAACATAGGAAGTGTAACATTACTTATAATGGAATTTTCAATTATGCTGCATTTCAAAGCAACTTTAAATAATTTATTTGATAATGTCAAAACACAGAGTTATGCCCACAAAGCATATGGTTTTGGCACAGCTTTAGAAAAGTATCTAATAAATAAAAACCCCTTCGTATAACTGATATTCATAGGTCCCCACCATATATTTCCTTAATATTCTGTCTAAACACTGATACAAATGAAATACACAAGTTTCTTTGACAACATGAAGCAAAAGATACATCCTACTAGCAACTCTAATATCAATAGTTTCAGACAAGCTGAAAATAAAGATAACATGTATGATAATTTGGAAAGATGTATTTAATGTTAGCATGTATTCTGGATTTTTCTGGTATAATATTCAAATTCATGCATGTATCCTTTTTTAAAAAACAATTTCAGCTTTTTATTGGACACATTAACAAAAGAGGTTTAGTCAGAATGACAAAAGCTCATGTCATCATCAGATTCCTCAAATCCTCCATTCTTTGCTTCCATTTACTTCTCAGATGGGTAAGCAGTGGTGGAGGGGTCAGGAGTACATGCTGGCATCACTCCAGATGGCTGGAGTGGGCTCATCAGACCCTACAGTGCAGATGAGGCTCCCAGTGTTGAAGTTGGCCATGGCTTTGCAAACAAACCATACCATAAAGGTTTTTAACATTGACACCACTTGCCTGCATTCTTAATTGATATTTAATTTAAACCAAGCAATATAGAATGATAACAGAACTTCTTAGACATTTAGTAGCTAACTTGAGAAAGTATGGAGTACATATCACTAACCTGGATGTTTCCTTGATCTATCCATGCTTTATAGTTGTGTGCTGTACATCTGAGATACCAGGCAAAACTATAATAATTTCTCTTTAAAGATAACAAAGGATACGTGGTGTGGTCCAGCATCAGCACTATGTCATGGGTCTCCTAGTTTTTTTTTTTTTTTTTTTTTTAACATGTAGCTCATTTTAGTGTATAATTTTTGAAAGGGTCCACTGAATAACAGAGGAAGAGAGCTGCATGGAGCACATGACTTCAGCAAGTCATCATATGCTGTATATTACGCATAAGACAAAACACCACCTCCTCAAAAGTGTGATTATTTCATGAAAACCACACCCCACTGAGCTGTATTATTGCTGTTATAAAAAAAATCTTTATTTGAGGCAGCTCATTTGTGCTATAGGAAAATGAATTCCACACATTATAATGTTGAACAGCAGCTTCAGTGGAGTGCATGGTTCTCACAGATTACCCTACCCAGCTAGAATATTCATGATCCAATCAGAATGCTTTCCTAAGTCTCAGCAATTTTTCCATTGTAAAATAAACTAGGTACATTCTGATGAAACAGCCCATGCTTTGCAAATGCCTTCATTAATTTTTTTTAAGTGTTTTATGGATTCTGTTACTATCAAAGAACATCTCTCTGTGAAAGCAGACACCATTCCACTACAGCAAAATTGGTATTACTGAAAAAACATTGTACTTGAGAAATACAGGATAAAACTAAAACATTATCAGGCAAAGCGCATTGGCAATGCAAATCAAATGCACATGGTTTAATTATAATTGTGTATTAACTGAAGAACTGAGGATTATAAATGGTGTGTCTCTGGTGAAGAGTTTGGCTGAGCACATTACATATTCATTGGATTTCCATTTTTATTCACTAAATGTCCAGTTCTCCCTCCTACACACCAGGCATTATGACTCCATGCCTGAAATGAATATTGCGAGTTTAGAAGACCATGCTTGTACATAAAAATTAACAAAACTAACTATAAATATAACAAATGTTTCCACTAATCTGCATGGTTTCAACTGATTAGCAGGCAGTGTTGGCTTTGTGAAAGGCCAGGATGTTCTGTAAAATGTGTTAAAGATTACATCAAGAGGGTATCAAAAATATCCCACACTCACTTTTACTAATGATAAAATGGGGAAAGGGGCTGGGCAGCTCTCAGCAAACCACAGACCCCACACTCAAATGCTGATACAGTCAGAGTGAGATTTTTATTTTAGATCAAGTTTCAAACACAGTGTCATTTGGGAAGCTGGATGCTTGGGAAAGGAACAAGGGAAAGGTACTCTTTTCCACTTTTAAGTAATTTCTTTTAATTTGGAAGATGGTATTTCTACCACAATATTTTCATTTGACACATTTTCTAGAATTGACTCTGATTTCCCTTAATTATTAAAATTTAATTACAGTTTATATTCTTAACTTTGAAAGGGAGGTTAGAAAAGGAGTCATTTAAAGTGTCTCTGCTCTGGCTCAGATATTTAGATAGTCTACTTTCTATTGAAAGTGGGGGAATTCAATTCATTATTAACATATAATATAAATTCATTTATAGTGGCTATATTTTATTATGACTATTTTTGTAGATAAGACACTCACATTCTCTAACCATATACTAACTGATTTTCATAAGTTTCTTTTTTAACGAAAATTTATTGTTTTATAACACAATCATTTTCTGGAAGACATGAAATCTATCTTAAGTTAAAAGCTAGTCTTACATAATAAAAGACACATGGGACTCAAAGATACATTGCTGATGCCTCTACATTGACTGTGAACTAAAATAATTCAAATATTTTTCTTCCTTTCCAAATCAGTTTGATAAATTTGATTGACAGCTTATTAATTTATTTATTATTGATTTCATCTAATGACTCAGTTTAAATCCATTTGTACACATATAGTGACATGTATGGGAATTCACTTGATAGAGAATAATTGTTCATACTTTAGCTTTCATTCTAGGGATTGTGATGACTAATATAATGATGCTCCTTGGGGTAAAAGTATAGTTATATTAAATAATCATTGGACAGACAGCCAAGGAAGGGGGAAGTAGGCATGAGCTTAAGCCTTCCAGAATGAGGAAGTACTATCTTTTTCTTTTCTTTAAATTTTTTCCATACAGGATATTTTAATTATTCTCCCTTTTCATTCCTCCTTTCACATTCTCCCATATATCCTTGCCCTCTGCCAATTTTATAGCATCTTTTTTCATTAATTGTTGTTACATGCATTTATGTATATATATGCATATCCCTAAATATTACCTGCTCAGTCTGCATAATACTACTTGTATGTATGCTTTCAAGTTTGACCACTGGATATGTTGTCACCTAAGGCTCAGGGAATTTGGAGAAAGAGGGTGTAGAAGGATTAAAGAGCCAGAGGATCATGGAGTTTGTTGTCAGATTGTGTTTCCTAGTCATGCCAGATACTACACCCATTAAGTCTCATCAACATGACTGTCTAAACATGGGCTGAACAAGTACAGCAATAGACATGCTCAAGTGGCCAGAGAAAGCCTAGGAAGCCTCAATCCTACACAAAGGACTACAGGCAGCTAAGAAATGAGCATTAAAACAATAGTCTTCTGCAGGAAAGCACACCAATTGCTTGTCCAATACATTTTGGTCATGTTTTCCTCTCCAACTCCTTCCAAATCCTCCCCATTAACCTACCTGCCAAACATTGTGTTCTCTCTGCCTCTCAAAAAATAAATTAAAACAAAAACAAAAAGAGAAATCAAAATAAACAAACAAAAATACTAAGTCGAAAAATGCCAAAACAAAATTCAACACCATTCCCTGGGCTGTGGGACGTCTTTCTCTACGCTGTGAATATGTGCTGCTCTGATTGGTTGATAAATAAAACACTGATTGGCCAGTAGCCAGAGAGGAAGTATAGGTGGGGCAAGCAGACTAGGAAAGTTCTGGGAAGAGGAAGGCTGAGTCAGGAGTCACCAGCCAGACACAGAGGAGGCAAGATGACAAGGCAGAACTGAGAAAAAGTACCAAGCCATGTGGCTAGATATAAAAAAGAATTATGGGTTAATTTAAGTGTAAGAGCTAATCAGTAATAAGCCTGATCTAATGGCCAAGCAGTCATAAATAATATTAAGCCCCTGTGTGATTCTTTTATAAAAGGCTGCGGGCCTGTGGGTGAGAGATTTGTCCCAACCTTGGGTCAGGTGGGACACAGGAAATCTTCTGACTATACACCCACCCTACACATACACACTCAAAGTTTCTTTAGGTTGGCTGACTACTCCTAGGTATACAGTCTGCTCTGGAGTGTGGTTGATATACCCAATAGCTCTCCAATGGAGAAAACTGATTAGCAAGGTTTTTTTTTTAATGGTTTTTGATTTGTTTGTTTTTGTTTTATTTTGTTTTTGAGACAGGATTTCACTGTGTAGCCCTGGCTGTCCTGGAACTCACTCTGTAGACCAGGCTGACCTGGAAGTCATAGAGATCCACCTGCCTCTGCCTTCAGAGTGTGGGGATTCAAGGCCTGTGCCATCATGGCCTGGCCAGCAATATAGTTTTTAAATGATGTGTTTGACTAGCTCATCTGACTCAGTAACACCTCAGCTTTGGCAAGTGGTGATACAAGACAATGAGAAAAAAATTGCCTGAACAAGTTAAATGAAACAAATACTACATAAGCCTTTTTCCTATTAACCTACTACTCAAAGGAATACAAGTAGTAAGTGAGTGATGACTCCCTCACATGTGGGAAGAGACCAGATCTTAACATTTTGTTTTAAAGCAGATACTGATGTAAGACCTGGGTCCCCTGTATCTCCTCTCCACACAGCCCATCTCACCATAGACCACTTGATGCTGTCTCTGTTCTGCACCAAATGCAGTGTTTCCTAGAAATCTGAGCTCCTCCAGCAACCACTGTTTCAGAAACAAACATTGAAAAGTAATCTTTCTGGTTACTGGATGGAGGATTTAAAAATTTAAAAACTCTGGATTCTAGATTTCAAATACTTCTTGTACTAAGAGTATCTTTGATAAGACGACAAGAAGAAAAGAGACTAATGGGAAAGCAAATGCACTTTATTCTCTAGAACACTGAGTGCAGATTACAAGGAGGGGCTATTTGAAGAAGTCACAGGGCACGGCTTCTCTATGGCTTGCCCTGACAGCCCATTCCCCAGAGGCTCAGGCAGCAGCACATACTCCGTGCATGTCCTTCCACCGAGGAGGCTTGTTTCTGAGGAAAATGTGTATTTCCCTCTTGCGGACTCCAAGATTCTCTCATAGCCAAACAAGTGATAGACCAAGAGTGTCCAATCCGCCCACATCTAAAGTGAGTTGACCTTACTACTCCCAGGTAGCACTTGCAATTCAATGACTGCGTTAAGAAGACAGTTACAGTAAAGGAAGAAATCTGGTCTGGTTACATGCCATGGAAACTCTGTGCTGAGATTAAAGTATCTTCAGAGAAATCTAGCAGGCAACAGTCACCTTCTGTGCAATGAGCACATTTGGTAGGAAATCCTTGTTGGCCTGAGATTAAAGCCATGGCTCGGATGAAAAAAATAAAAGCATTAATGTAAGCATGACTCTAATTAAATAAAAAGCTCATTTAATAAAATGTCTTTTTGAATCCCTAGCTATCTTAGAAGATTCACATATACTTAACTATTATTGTTTTGCTCATACATATTTAATTGTAATATTATTGACATAAAGAGAATGGTGACAGTGGAGGAAGGGGGCCAAGGATGAAATCGATAAGGCAGGTTGAATAAAAAGGGACTCAGCAGTGCTAAAAAGAGACCATTATAATGTGAGCAGGCTTTTCTTCCCTCACCAACAGAATGATCAGATCTCAGATCTTAGGCGAGTTCTTTGCAGTGAGGTAAAGGCTTTGATCACATTACAGCTCTTAGATGAGGTGACCCTTTATTTGTCCATGTTACCACTATGGTTCTCTTTTTTCATGTTTCCACCATGTTTTAGACATCTAATAAGTGTCTAGTGAGCTAAAGACAGATTTTGTAAGCAAAGAAAAATACAATAACCAACTGTTTGCATTGAGAACTCTGCTAGCAAAGACGTATATCCAAAATGTGTTGCACAGATGCTGAGATGGCTTCCATTGACAACCAACAAAAAGATGACCCCCCCTAAACATTTATAATTCATGTCCCATAGAATTTTATTTGTTTCTAAAGTAGTATCATCCTAAAATATTTTTCCTCTTAGTTCTCTCAAGTGGATGAGGAAGCTGATATTATCACCCTTTTAAGTGAAATGAAGTTTATAAAAATGGTGAAGTAGTTTGACTGAAGATGATACCTTTTTTTGCTACCATTGCAGTACAATAGTGGTCATGTGTCAATCTTTCTTACATATGTATTTAGGTTCTTGGGATGTGCTTTTCTATTTCTATTTTCATATGTGTCACAGATTTCAAAAGTATTTGCTCCTATTCAGTGGGGACAACACTGTACTGTTATTGCATCTTATAGAATAAGTCTAGAATTATTAGTTTATTTTTCTTCAAGGTGAAAATTATAATCTCAACCCTTATCTGGATGGATCCTTAGTATCCCCCTACTGAGTTGGCATGATATTGCTTGTGACAGATGTATTTTAAAATACATTATGTCCATAATCTCTGCAGTATTTCTTTCTTCAAATAGATAGAGGGTGCATAAGCTAAACAAAAAGTTTGCCTTTTAATGAATAAATTACAAGCAAAAGTTGTAAAGTTGAATAGGCCATCAAAATTTATCACAGCTTCTCTCTTGATCATTCTTTCTCTGTCAAATTACTTGCTTAGGGGGAAGCTCTGTCAACAATGCAAAAGCCCAAATGATACAAAATTTAAGCCTCAAATCTATAGCCAGTAAAGAACTGATGTCTCAGCAGCCCCAGTTGTGGTCTAGCAGGCAAGACTCCTGCAGGCAGCCTTGACTACCACGATATCCCATCGGACCCTGTAATCTACAAGTCCCACTCCATCCCCAAGCCCACCCAACTCCTGAGACCACAGCTGCTCCCTGAGACACAGACTCTGCTAGCTCCAATGTGACTAAAAGATGAGTGACTATTCTCCTAGCCTATCACCCCAGCCTCTAGGCTTTAGGCCCAGAGCCACAACCTGTGCCCCCATCTCTGCAGTGGTATTTGCTTTGCCAGGGACCTTGGGCTATATGACTGAAGGAGGTGGTGCTTCTTGCCATCTTATGTGACCTCTTAAAAGGAAAGGGAGAGGGGTCATGAGGCCCTGCTTCCTGCTTCCTGGTGTGATCAGACTGCCAGGTGGATTCACTCCTTGTCAGAACAGAGGACGACTTCAGCCATTTACACGGTTCTGTATTCATGAGTGTATTTCCTCAAATTATGTCTTAATAAATTCCTATTACCTATTGAATACAATCACATGGTTGATTATAACAAGTCATTAGAGCATGAGACACTTAATCTCAGGGTCGTGGGTTCATGCCCCATGTTGAGCATCAACCATATGAGTTAATAACGTACCATGAAATCACCGAAGACTAAAGAGTAACATCCTATTATGTATTCAACCTATTTGTTTAAACTCCCTTTAAGAAAAAAATATAACAACCAACTTCACTTACTTTGGATTTCCTGTGTAATCAACTTTTGCATTCCAAGCTAATGCATAGTTCTAATCTTAAATTCTGCCCTCTTCCATGCCTCTGACCCAGAGACTGATGTATGTGTTCGTGTGTATCATATGGTATGTTGAAAACAATAAATATGTTGAAAAGCAACCTGAAAAAAACAAATATCCACAATTGCTGGAAGCAGCCTTTGGCTCTTTGATACTGTTCATTTGTTAACTGGGTCAGTTGGGGTGAGTTGAAGTGAGTGACTTAAGTCCTTATAAAACTCTGTTAAAGACTTCTGCAAACTATCCCTCACTATTCCTCTTATGATGTTTTCTGTTTTGTTCTACAAATATATAGCAAAAGCCCTTTGTTAGGGTTTTTCACACATACACAGAAACAGATTCACAAGGCAATATTCTGACTGGCACATATTTAGATATATACAACAGACAAATTACAGATAGAAGTTGATGTAAAACATAGGAAAAAAAGTCAAGAATGTGTGAGGAGTCTTTAATGCATATATATATATATATAGGGAGTATTCTTAAGTACTGTCAAACACTGTATATGCTAAGTACATGGGAAGTTTTTTTGTTTGTTTGTTTCTTTTATCTGTAGTTGGTTTAATCTAAAGATATAAAACCCACTGAAATAGAAGCCAAACAGTATATTATCTGCAAATAAAACTGACACTGGCTAGAGTCATCTGAGAGAAGGAAATACCAATTGAGAAAATGCCTCCATAAGACTGGGCTGCAGGTGGGCCTGCAGAGCGTTTTCTTAATTAGTGATTGATGAGGGAGGGCTCAGTCCATTGTGGGTGGTACCACTTTTGGGATGGTGATTCTGAGTTGTATAAGAAAGCAGACAGAGCAAGCCATGAGGAGCAATTCAGTAAGCAGCATCCATTCATGGCCTCTGCATCAGCTACTGTCTCCTGTTTCCTGCCCTGTTTGAGTTATGGTCCTGACTTCCTACAATGAGAAATAGTGACATGGAAATGTAAGCATAACAAACCTTTCCACCCCCAAAGTGCTTTTAGGAAGGGTGTTTCCACACAACAATGGAAACCCTAACTAAGACAGTAATGTATTATTAAAAAATATTTTTGACTTTTGCCCTAAGTTCTTGACAGAAGCTTCCTAAAATTCTTGGAATTATTGGAGCACTTTTGGATAAAACTCATCCTAGTTACTTTTTCTGTTGCTATGATAAAATACCATTACGAAAATAATTTAAGGGGTTAAGCATTTATTTTGGCTCATAGTGTAAAAGCGTAGTCCATCACGACAGGGCAGTGGAAGAAGTGAGAACCCGAGCACCTCACAATATGGCATCCACCATCAGAAAGAATGAGAGTAGTGAGCCCTTGTGCTCAGGCAACTTTCTCATTTTTGTACAGTCCAGAATCTCAGCACAGGAAAAGGTGTAGTCTACAATGGGACTGTCTTCCCAACTCAGCTAATTTGCACAGGTTAATTCTTAATAGGCATGTCCATTTCCACCTCCCTACTAACTCCAAATCTCATTAGGGAGACATAAAATTATCTAATGTAAATTTGAGTCTATACTACTGAGGGAAAGTCAGGATAGCTTCAAAATGAGGCTTTTTTTTTTAAGGAAGACTCAGGGATTAGGGATTAATACAGAATACAGAAGGTAAAAGATGAATATTGATTTCTATAAAAATTATTGAACCAGATTTGATAAGCTGCCAGGTTGGTGCACATTTGAAGTACTTGGAATTGACACAGCCAGGAACAACAAAGAGTGATGTGTCCTTGGCCCAGATCTCATCCTATGTGCCTCTCCCATACTTTTTCTATAGTACAACCCTTGAAGTACAGCTGGGATTATACAATTCTCCACATGAAATATGTAAATAAATTATGTCTGAGGGCTGTGAGCCATTGAAGCAGAATATTGAAATGAAGAAAATGAAACTCCCAATTTAAACTCAGTTATCAGATGTTTAGGAAGAACAGGCTTGCATTCAGTATCAGAAGTGGGGCTGTCCTTTGGGATGGAGCCTGTTAATTCTTGGAATTTAACAGGAACTACAGGTAGTACAAGGATTAAATTAAGTTGTCAGACAATCAGCTGTCATCTGTAAAAATGAAGCATTTCTGCGGGACAGTCACATGTCTGGTCTGAGAATGCTGCATGTACTGAGAAACTGTTTTCACACTCAAGAGCTATGATCAGCTGGCTCATGCTAAAAATAGAAACAGTCTGTATCCTCTCTCTCAACAAGGATGATAACCTGATAAATTTTGTCTGAAAGCACTATCTTTTGTTGGATAATCTAATTTAAAGCAATCTAGTCCCAAATAATTACTCTTAGAAGCTAAGAAAAACAGATTTTTATTTTTATAGTATATACAAAAATTTAAATCTCACATTTGCTTAAATCTTCCAAGTATCCCCTTAATTACTGTCCAGGGTGTAGTGTCTTTACAAGTTAGGAATACAGGAAAGCACACTGTTTTCTTGTTTTGAAATTTGGCTCATCTATGTGGTCTGTATTTAATATTGCTGAGGAAACCAGTTGAAGGAAGATGCTTTTGTTGTCCATGTTAATTCGTTGTACTTGAGCACACAGATGGACACACAATTCTATCACCCCAACACTGGCCAAACACTTTGTCAAGTGAGATTTGAATTAATCTACCTTTGTTTGCTCAAATTGATTGGAAGAGCCAAAGTAGAACCATAAAGTCCCACAAATTACTACGTAGGGTACAGAGTGGCTATGGAGGGGATCTCAGGCACAATGAGGATTTTACTGGCAAAGCTCTTAACAGTGAAACTATTAACAGGAAGCAAAGACCTAAGACAATCATACTTTGTTCATTTATATAGACAAACCATAAATTTTACTTTACATGTTTATAAAGACAAATTATATAATTGCTATTAAACCACCCAGACTTTATGATTACTGCTTAATGCATTTAAATTATTGACATGGATAAACAGCAGTCTTTTATATGATGGATATACTTAGGTATGCACTTGCAGTACTCTGCTTTTTCTAGGCACCAATACTACTTGCTATCTCTGTGAAAGCCTAAAAAATATTTCTTTTTTTTGTCCTACTCTGGCCTCACATCATTCCTCATCATTTTTCTTGTTCATTCTCATTTTGCCGGTCTTTGTCTGGGAAACTGGTGGCATGGAGTAATGTGTGACTGCCAAAGGTCTAGCTCCACTTCTCATAATTTCATTCCCTTTACATTTCAACTTCACATTTAAAACAAACATATTGTTCCTGCAATAACACTTTTTATCTGTAAGCTCTTGTGCAGTATAAAAGCATTGTTCGGTAGAAGAAATACCAGGAGAGCCTTTTGTCTGCTGAGCTGCAGAACTAAATTCCTCAGCACATAAAGAGCATTATGTTTCTCTTTGCATTTACACTAAGGAAAAGAGACGTGAGATAGTTGCCCACCAGGAAACATTAAAAATTGACAGGAATGGTGGGACTTTCCAGGAATTCTAGTACCCTGTAAGCTGATGCTGGAGTGTCTTGAATTCAAGTCATCTTGCTCTACATAGTAAAACCCTGAAATAAACGAATAAATAAGCTTGTGCAAAGTCACACCATGTAAGAATTATCAAGAGTTATAACAACATGCAAGTACCAGAGGACTACAGTCTTAGAAACATTACTTTTGAGCCTTGTGATACTCAATTAGCTCATACGTAAATTTAATTCAGTTTTGTTAAATATAATGGCTTTATTCCAATGAAGCCTGTAATTAGAGTTACCTATCAACTGTATAAAGGTCACTATGTGGTAAAATAAAGACTTCACACCACATTATGAGGTTGTTGTGCTAAAGCACAAGTTCTTACTGAAGAAATACATGATATAGAAGTACCAGGCAGTGGATTGCACTTGTTGTATGGCACTTTATGTAGGTATATGCATCTGCTATTACTTCTCCTTTCTCTCATATGACACTTACTGCTCTGTACAAGG
Source organism: Peromyscus eremicus (assembly GCF_949786415.1). NCBI lineage: Eukaryota > Metazoa > Chordata > Mammalia > Rodentia > Cricetidae > Peromyscus > Peromyscus eremicus. The sequence goes on from NC_081417.1 coordinate 92,805,397, forward strand.
CCAGGCCCTTTCCAAATCAAGGCTTGACACAAATGCTGTCTCTTCTTGGAATCCTTCAAACTGTCCTAAGAAGTACCCTCTACTCACTCTCCAGTGGCATGCCATCTATCTTTGGTGACAGAGATACCTTCTGAAGCTACTGAATCAGTCAAGGAGAACATCTCAATTCTTTAAACTCCTCACAGAAATTTTGGTACACATTGACATTTGAGAATGAATGATTACCATATATTTTATTTGCATATTTGATATCTAATCTCAGTTTTGGCTTATAAGTTATTTATACCATACATTTTGATCTCTTATTAATGATAGCTCTTGAGAACAGAATCTATACTTTGTATTCTTTTTATTTCTCTTTTTGTACCTAATAAGCTTTGAATAAATGTGTTGCAGGAATCTGTTTAGTGAATAGAGAATGAGCAAGCCTCTGGGTGATTTTTTTTTATATCATCAAAGCTTGATTTCATAACACTAGCAATTATCTTGTTAACAATGATTTTACATACTGCCTCAATTTTTCTATTGTTAGAGCAACAATTAACAAGCAGTGTTGAGGACAGATCTGAGCTAATGTCCATCTGGTGGTCACACAACTAATAGAACTCCACTCTACAACAGGGTCACAGTGAACTTCATGTAATGTGTCATCTCTGACAAGTAGAGGCCCTCCAAAATTTCTGCTGTGGGTTCTGAGACTATACAAAATAATCTTTTACACCAAGTCACATGTATGCTGCAGTTACAGAATACGTTCCGGGAATGTGCCCTCTCTTATGGTCTTTAAAAGGCTAGTGTGTCCTTGGGCATAACTAAAAGGTAGAGTTACATCAGAGATCACAACATTAAATGTTTTCAGAGACAGTGCAGATGAACACAAGTAAAGTAGCTCAGAAAGGCAATAGGTAACTGGCCAGTACTGACTAATAAGTCTATGTTAAACTGTCAGATGGGTCTCTTTCACCAGAGGAGTCAGAAAGTAAGATGCTGAATCTCCTGACTCTAAATGCTGATGGCCAGTTACATTTTCAAAGCATCTTGTCTTGGCCAAACTTAAAAGTCTATTCATTATACCTTATTTCATCTCCTGTGTGTTTCTCTGTTTCTGCCATCCTGCCTCTGGGTTGCTACCCATCTGTCCCCTTCCCTTTGCCCTGTCCCTCTTTCTAGAATTGTATGAATTGAGTTGAATCATTTCTAGGTTTCTGGTTGTGCATTCTTTGTGTGTATTGAGTAAGCTTCCGTTTGACTCTTGTCACAAGCGAGCAGCGTCAGTCCACCCTCTACCGGATGCTTGTGCGAAGGTGCTCTCTCATCCGCACCTTGTTAGGATAAGAAGGTGATATGGCTTTAAAAAGAAGGAACCAAATACTGTTTTTTCACGTCAGCGTTCTCAGGCTGAAAGAAATAATGGTACTTTAGACGTTTAAAAATGTTTTATGTTAACAAATGGGATGAAATTAGGAGGAAAGGCATATTTGAAAAAAATCTGTAAATATTTAGTGTGTGGTATTAGTTGAATAATGACAAGGGAATTTATTTTTAGTGTAACTGTTTTGCTTTGTACTTCTCCTCAAGGCAGTTCCAACATTTATAGAAGCAAAATTGTTAATAGGTGTATGATATCCTGGAGTGTTTACACCACTATGAAGAACAAGAGGTTAGAGGAGAAAAGATTTGCTGTGGGTCATAATTTCAGAGTCTTCAGCCCAAATTCCTGGACTCTCTTACATGCACATCCAGGCTGAGGTGGGATAACACTGTAGAATGGGGGAGAAGGCTGCTTACCTCATGACAGATGGGAAGCAGAGACAGGAAAAAAACTACACACAAGGTATAGTCCTCAAGTTCATACCCACAGTGGCCTGCTTCCTTAAGCTATGTCACAGCCCCTGAAGTTTCTGCCATCTCCCAAAATAGTGCCACCTGTTGGGTAGCAGGTGTCTTCAGAGGAGATTTTATATTCCAATCCTAACAGTTGACAACAATGCCCAAGTAGACATTTACTCTGCTTTGCATTAACCTTCTAAAATTCATCCTGAAATTTATTTGCCACTGTAGCAGGGTGGGGAGTTCAGGCCACTGTAGCCCTGTAGCAGGGTGGGGAGTTCAGGCCACTGTAGCACTGTAGCAGTGTGGGAAGTTAAAAACTTAAGGAAATGAAGACTTCCCCTCATAAGTTAATTCCTGTTATATCAGGATGAATAAATTAGTACAGGCATTTAGCTCCACATCCTCCTCCCCTCTCAAACTCCCTCTCCTCTATCTTTCCTCTCCTTGCCTGATATCTTGCCATGTGATACAATATGATACATATGATGCAGCTGAGACTCACCAGCTACAATTCTTGCTACTGGAGTTCCAGCCTCCACAACTATGAGCCAAATCAAAGTATACTGCTTATAATTAACCCAGTTACAGTATTAGAAAATGAACGCAGACAAGATGCTAATGATTATATGAAGTCCAAGGCATTGGCTACAACACAAACAAAAGAAGAAAAAATAGGCCTGTCTTCCGTCCTTTTCCCAAAAGGCTGTTTTGACCTGTCTTGCTGTAGTCCTAATAGAGCTCACTGACCCTAGAGCTAGAGCAGCTCACCTGTGCAGGAGTGCAGGTACTGCTTAAATGTTGTGCGTGCAAATACTAATGCATGTCCTACTTTACTCAACAGAGCAAAGCTCTGGAGGGTGTAAGTCAGGCAGTTGGACCACACACTGTTATAATTGGGTCAGAGGGGGAACGCAAACATTCTGCCACTGGCCATGTTTCTCAATGCCTCTGATTTGAACACATACCCCCAACTGACCAAAGGTTAACGTTTATGACACAGTGACCATTCCACAGCAGGCGGGGGTGATTTTCATTTTCCTTTAGTTTATTTAAAGATTTCTAATTTATGCTAAAGCAGAAACATGATTTGCATTTTAATATTAGAAAATTAGGCCTACCTCATGGATTAACTCAGAAGCTTTAGGGGACTATGCCTTGGGGGAAATGGAAATTGAAAAACAGCAAAATTCAAGGAAAAGCCAAATCAGAAATAAAGACAAAAATAGGAACAGATTTATTACTGGCAAAAGAAACAAAACAAAACAAGACAAAAAACAAACAAACAAACAAAAAAGAATGCTGGTGGGCTTTGTTTCCTTGAATATTTCTGTGACACTATCCTGTTTTGTTTTGTTTTTTAAATCATCTATCTATATTCTTTCTTCCCACCTGTCATTCTCTCTCTCTCCTTCTCTCTTTCCTTGATATTTATTCTTGGACCATATACATGTGAAAACTGAGTAGCACAGAAGAAATATGTTCAGTTTTCCTGGTCAGTAAGTGTGAACTAGTTTAAGAGACAAATTACACTGAGTTTAATTATGCCATATGTCGACAAACTGCTGATAGCTTATTTCATCCTCTATACTCTCTTTTTTCTTTTATGAAAATGTTTTTTCATATGATATATTATGATTATAATCTCCTCTCCCCCAATTCCTCCCAGTTCCTCTTTCCCTCCCCTCCCAACTGGAGCCATATCCTTTCTGTTTCTTGTTAGAAAACAAACAGACTTCATAGGAATAATGATAAAATGAAATAAGATAAAAGAAAAACAATAAAAAGTTGGAATAGGATAAAACAAACAAACAGGAGGAAAAGAGCCAAAGAAAAGTTATGAAAAACACATATGGATGTAAAAACACAGGTGTTAAAAAATACAGGAAGGAATGGGAATTCCAAACTGGAAGGCCAGGGATAGATTTGAGGTTGCAAGCTTAAATATTATCTTAAATAAAGATAATATTTAAGAATAGGAAGCCGGGTGTAGTAGCACACACCTTTAATCCCAGGACTCAGGAAGCAGAGGCAGCTGGAATTCTGTGAGTTAGAGGCTAGCCTGGTCTCCACATAGTGAATTCCAAGATAGCCAGAGCTACATGGTAAAACCCTGTCTCAAAAAATAAAAAAGCTATCAGAATATCAGAATGATTACTGTGAATTCCAGGACTGCAGGTCCTTTTTGGGATCTGTTATTCTGAGCACTGCTGTGGAAAGATCACCTCCTGAACCACTAGCATGTGAAAGAACCCCTTCTGGTAACTCCTTTCCCACAGGACACGTTCAAACCCTTGCCACAATATAAAATTCACTGAAAGCTCATCCTAGGTTTATTTGTCTTTATTACATGCATGGGGCACGTATGAATATGTTTTTTCTTGTATTTGTCTGTCTTTTGGTTTGAGATAGATAAGCTTCTAGAACCTGCCATACTAGAAGGGAAAATATTTTACAGTTTCTACTCTCCATTTTAGAAAGTAATTAAAACATATTAAAAATAATTTAAAAATAAAGATAATATTTAAGAATAGGAAGCCGGGTGTAGTAGCACACACCTTTAATCCCAGGACTCAGGAAGCAGAGGCAGCTGGAATTCTGTGAGTTAGAGGCTAGCCTGGTCTCCACATAGTGAATTCCAAGATAGCCAGAGCTACATGGTAAAACCCTGTCTCAAAAAATAAAAAAATAAAATAAAAAAAAGGAGAACTAGTATTCAACTGACCGACTGATGAAAACTAATTAAAAAATAGTGCAAATTCTAAAAAGCAACTATTTTGAAATTTTCACAGTAAGAGATTCAAGAATTAGAAATGGACTGCTGTTTTTTTGTTTGATTAGTGTGATGTAACACTATATTGCCTTCCAAATATGTATGTCTATACTCAGATTTTGTGGCTTGATCAGAGAAGCAAGTTTTTGTTTGTTTGTTTGTTTGATTTTTTGAAACAGTGGCCAATATTACCTGATAAAAACATCACAGGTCAGCCACCTTTAATCCCAGCACTCAGGAGGCAGAGCCAGGTGGATCTCTGTGAGTTCAAGGCCAGCCTGGTCTACAGAGCAAGATCCAGGACAGGCACCAAAACTACAAGGAGAAACCCTGTCTTGAAAAAAACAAACCCCATATATATATATTATATGTATATATGACAGATCAAAGTGAGGAAGAAAAATAATTTCTGAATGTGCATCCAGAAATGAGACATCTATACTTTAGGAGAGGAATGTTCATGATGCAAAGAGGGCAGGAAGTATTTGAGTCAGCTGAGGCAGGAGCAGAGCACCGTGGAACATTATCTCTGGGTACGACACTGTTATTGCGTTCTTGAACTCACAGCAGCTATAGTTATCTGTATAATATCTGCACAAGATTTGGCCCATCACTATCCATCAACATGGAAGAAAAGAGGCCTCATGAGGCATCATCTGCTTCCGAGTATTCATGAGCAATTAATGGTTGGTGAAGAAGGAAGAGCTGCACTGCTTTCTTCAGTGGTGTGCCCACTAGCAAGATACTGTGCTCCTGCAAAGAACTACTCACTTATGTTCTGGTAAGCAATCTTAAATATTGGGTTACTAAATAAACAGATAAAAACAAAAGTGGAGGGGGGACTAGTTCAGAAGAGGAAAGGAATTATTAGAGTGGTAAAGGGACAGAAAAGAGTAATGGTGATGAATATGGTAAAGAAGACATTTATACAAGTATCATAGTAAAACTGGTGATGGTTAGTATTGATTGTCAACTTGCCAGGTTCTAAAATTACTGAATAGAAAAACCTCTGGGCATGTCTGTAAGCAATTTTCCAGCTGAAGTGGGAAGACCCACACTAAATGTGGGTAGTACTACACTGTAAGCTGGGATCCCAGACTACACACAAAGTCAAACAGAGCTGAACACCAACATTCATCCTTCTGCTTTCACTCTGAGGATGCAATACGAATAGCATCTTCCTACCTGTCATCATGTACTCTTTACTGTGACAGATTGGATCCTCAGAATATGAGCCAAGATAAATTCTTCATTTTAAGATTCCATTGTCAGGTATTTTATAACAGTAATGAGAAAAGTAACTAATAAAGAAAGTTGGTACCAGAAGTTGGGTTATGCAAAAAAAAAATTCTATAATCCACTTAGTTTTTAGGTTTGGGAATTTGTTCATGGGAAGGCTATGGAAGGGTTTGGAAACCTGGGCTAGAAAAGCCCTGAAATTCTGTAAACAAAGCATTATTCTTGTGGTAACTTTAAAGACAAGGATGTCAAGATTAGTGCATGCAATGGAGTCCCAGCTCACAAAGTTTCAAATGGAAATAAGGACTTTATCAGGAACTGATTCAGAGGCTTTTCTTGCTATATTATTACATAGAATATGCTGCATTTTCCTCATTTTCTTAGTTAGGGTTTCATTGCTGTCAATAGACAGCGTGAACACAGTAACTCTTTTAAAAGAAAACATTTAGTTAGGACAGGCTTAGTTTCAAGGGTTTAGTCCATTACTGTCATAATGGAGTATGCAGGCAGTCAGACATGATAGAGAAGAGGCTTAGATTTCTACATCTTAATCCATACGCCGCGGAAAGAGACTGTGCCACACTGGGCAGTAGCTTGAGCATATGAGACTTCAAATCCTGCCCCTACAGTGAGATACTTCTTCTAAAAAGGTCACACCTCCTTCTAGTGCCATTTCCTATGGTCAAGCATTCAAAGTTATGAGTCTGTGGGGCCATACCTATCAAACCACTACACCCATATCCCAAGAACTTGCATAAGGATGAAATGGAATGTGAGGCACTAATTCTTTGGTGAGGCAAATTTCAAGACAGCAAAGCATCAGGGCTGTGATTACTGCTCTCTGTTTTTATTTAGATCTACAATGATAGTCACCAGATAGGAAGGCATGGACTTTGGTGAGGAGAGACGCTCTTGCTGCCTAGGTTTCCCTGCCATAATGGACTGAACCTTCAAAGCATGAGCCAGAATAAAGCCTTAAATTGCTTTTGTCGTTTTTTTTTTTTCCACAGTAACAAGAATAGCAAACTAATTCAAAGCTCATTACTATGCATACAATATGCTAATAAAATGCATTTTAAAAAGGAAAGCCAGGATTATAATGTCTGACAAATTGCCTTAAGTATGTTTAAATTCTATGACTACTTAGTATGAACTTACTGCTTGGTCAGTTACTGAAGTCTTAATTAATTGACCACTTCTATGTTCTAACATGCTAGCATTAAACCTAGGAAGTACTGAAGCAATGCTATTCTCTCTCTCTCTCTCTCTCTCTCTCTCTCTCTCTCTCTCTCTCTCTCTCTCTCTCGTGTGTGTGTGTGTGTGTATACATATATAAAATATATATTATATATATTTAATATAGTAGTGACTCCTATTGAAAGTAATTCTTGAAAGTTAGTATATTTATTATTATTGCATTTTAAAACCTTAGTTATGTGTATTTCTTTACCTAAACACCTCAACATACTTCAATTTGAATAATTTTGATTTGTTTTAGATTTCATTTTATTTTAAAGTTTATTTGAATCTTAACACATTCCAAGCATAAAGGTACCATGAATTTGAATGTAACTATAATTTTATAGTTCTATTCTGCTGGAAAATATTTCCTATTTTTTTTTAATATATTTTGTTGCAATCATACTATGCTTATTTTTTAGGACTCATGTTACAATTTGCCATATATCTGACAGCTTAAAATGACAGAAATTATCCTTTCACAGTTCTAGAGGCCAGACGTTCAAAGTCAGGCTGTCAGTAAGCCTCCACCAGGGGCTTGGGGGGGAGAATGTTTCCCTGTTCTTCCTGCTCTGAGAGCTGCCAGCTTTCCCAGCTGGTGGCCACATCTTTTAAATCTGTGCTGTGTCTTCACATCACCTTCTTGTCTCTTTTCACTTTGGGAAGTTTACTGGATCCCTGATGTTGGAATGGGGTCCACTCAGTAAAGTAGGATGCTCATCTTATCATATGATCTTCAAATTAATTATATCTGTATCTATGCTTTATCCTTATCCCAAAATGGATGACATTCATAGACTGCAGGACTGAGAATGTGAGAATCTTTTAAGGGGAGTCACAATTCTACCACCATGTATACCTTTCTTAGGGGTTTTTTAAGAATAAAGTACTTCTTTTTAGATATAGCAAATACACATGATTTTCATATCTTTTTAATTTTTTACAGAAAATTATTGATATTAATTAAATATATAAGTACACTGATGGGCTACATTTGAGATTAGTTTTAAAAATAAATTCATTTTAGTGAAGAGTTTTTTTTTTTTGTTTTATCCCCCTGTTGGTTTATTTAGCTACTTAAGGCAGAGTTTTGATTTATTTACAATTAATTTTATTAGTAGCAGATAAACACAATTTTAATGTATAAGAATAGACTTATTGGGAAATTCTTTTCCATTTCTGCTATACATCATGTGTCTGTTTATGGAGTATCTTTCATCAGTGAAAGGGAAGAATCCCAAAGACAGAAAGGATGTGGAGGTGGTTGGACTAACATCTGGAAGCATTACAAGTAATTCCAGAAAAATACCACACATCTTTCATGTTGGATAGGTCTCAGTGGAAGAGACATACAGACTTTGGAAAATAATTCAACTTATAAAAACAAATGAACAAACAAACAAACAAACAAAAACTCCAAACAGTACCCTAGATCCCTTCCTTTGCTCATCCCTTTCACTATTTGTTTTTGGATTTGAATTTGTCCAGTGGTGGAACCCTAAACCATTCAGTATCCTTAAGAATACCATTTGCACAGTTTCCCTGACTATTTTAAGAATATTTCTGAATTACTATTTTTTTCTGTTGACTCTAAAGTACTTATTACTCAAAAAGCAGAATGCAAAATTGTGACAAAGCTCTCTGTCACTACAATGCACATCCATGATACAGATGAGCTTTGGTGGTACCAAAAGAAAGACAGCACAGTTCAATTAACTAATGCAACTACACTAAGTCAACACACAAAGCTCAAGTCAAACACAGACTAAGCTTTGTTGTGTGCAAATAGACCCAGAAGAAAAACAATGAACATCTGTAGTTCAAGCCACCAGAGCATTATTCTGCTTTTAGGTGTTCAAGAAGACTAGAGCTATATTTGCTTTGATCACAGTGATGGCTCTATTCAAATTCAGTACTCATTATTGCCGATATATTTGGATTCATTCCAAAGACATCATTTCTACTTGTCATTTCTTTTAAATTCATTTTGCTTATTTGTTTATTCATTTTGAGAACCATTGGCTTTAACCAGGATCATCTGTGTGACCACATGTTTGTGAGTACACATACTAGAGCCCAGTTGGCACTTTAGTGTGTAGGGATCTAACTAAAGAAAAAGACTGTCTCTTCCTCAGAAACCGTCAGTAGCCAGTAGCAGGGATGGGTAGGCCCTATGGGTCTCTCCTCCATTCATTATTTATTATTGATGAGCCCAGTCTTGTTTAGGAACATTGCAAGTAGCCATAGCTTCTCTGAAGCCATGCCTGCACTGGCTTTGCTATTTCCAGAAGTCATTGTTTCCCAGCACTTCTTCCTTCTTAGGCTCTTTGTTTCTTCCACTCCCATGTCCATTTTACCAATTCCTCAGTGATTCCTGGATTTAGAGGTTGTGCTACAAATGGCCTGTTTGTGCCTTCCCTTATTCTCAGACTCTGAGTAGGCCTGTATCACCTTTCATTTAACAGAGTCTTCTCTAGTTAAGCTTTGGGAGTAGCATTTGTCTATGGGCATAAACATAGTTAAAGGCAGCTTGGCATCAGTCCAATTCAGCTAACCACCAGAAGTAAGTTTGCCCCCTAGGATCTAAGACTTCCTCACCTTTAGGTTTTCTGACTAGCTTTAAAGTACCAGGTGTGAGCATTTTGCTTCTCAAGTTGATCAGAAAACAATCATTGTGCTTTTTCCTGTTTATAGATCAACTGAAAAGAGATATGGCTAATTTTTTTATATATAATAAAAGGATTTTGATCTAGTTTAAGTAAATGGACAGTGTTCCAATTATAAGTGTTCTATGGATACTAAAACTCACAATGTCATTTTGATAAAGATAATGTACTTAACAATAGGAAACCATCTTCCTTTTTCTATGGTCTTTCCAGTATGATAGTACATTCATACTTCTCAGAGCTCAAGGGTTTGTAAAGAGCAGAGTAAATGCCATAGTAGGATATATTGGCACAAATTGTGCAAAACATTAAATAGTTTCCATAATGCTCTGCAACTCTGTTTTAGGAGTAAAATATTATAGTTGATCATAAGATGTGGTCTAACTATCTACCACTGACGTAAAGTTCTACAAATCCAAGATCATTGTACATTGTGCTCTTGACTCTGCTGAACATCTAGCATTATTACTAGTCCCTAATTGAAGATTCAGAGTATGACCAAAATGTTAGATTAACTTGAACTTGAGTGAGGTTGAAGTAAAGTGAGCTTGGTATATTTAGTTTCTGTAATGTAGAAATTGAGGACATTGGGCCGTGACAAATTTTCTATAGCTAAAAACATGACGTCTTTAAACACTGGGAGTCTAAAACTTCATTATATCACATTTTCACTGTTAAATTTGAGAAAGAAACTGAATTAGATCAGAAATGCAATGTGTGTTTAGTAGTCCTAAGAAAGAGTGACAGCTTAGACATCTTCCTCTCTCCTTGACGTCAAGACCACAAACAGTCCTAAGTAGCCTTAGGAATACTAAGCAAGAAAATCCATTTCAAGGCTGCCTTCTTCCCTGAGCAAAAGTTATAGAACTCTGAAACACCTGTGTACATACATCACACTGTTTCACTTATGTCTCTTCTTCTACTGTCTACATGTAGGCTCTTGCCCTCTTTTATTTTTTCTTATTCTCCTTCTGATAACCCTAATATTTTTACTTAATACACTCACATGCTATAATCTAACCCCTCCCAAACTAATAAAAATTCCTCAATTTTTTTCCCCCCACAAATACCCTTGAGAGTAAAAATAACTTGCCAAAATGCTTCAACCAATGATTGGCAAACCCAAGACCGGCATAAACTGTCATGTGAAATCCAGGTTAGGTGTTTTCATTGTTGGTATGAAAAAAGTGTCAGTGTTTTGATTCATTATAAGAAACACAAAGATGAAATGATATTAAAAATTTTTATCCTTCTAGGTGAAATGTGACAGTCTTGCTACAGCCTTGAGACTCTGGATACTTCTCCACTGAACAGGGTGGTGGTGTGGGCCACAATCTTCTTTGTAGAACTTCCAGCTAATTACTCTGCTTCTGTGGTTTCCTTTTGCAAAGCCAAACCATAATACCCCTGGTCTTGCTAGTGCCCTACTTTGTATAAGAAAACCCATCCTTTAAGGGTCTCTTTATCACTCTAGTATATACCAGATATAAAAAATACCCAATTAATACTTGATTAATATACAGACTGTGGGTCATGCACTGTCATTGTAAAAGGGTATCTGTAGCTAGAGTTTTCCTGCCTGGCCCACAGTCAGGACAAATCTCTGTCTCCCGCCAGTCCCACAGCTGCTCAGACCCAACCAAGTAAACACAGAGACTTATATTGTTTACAAACTGTATGGCCGTGGCAGGCATCTTGCTAACTGTTCTTATATCTTAAATTAATCCATTTCTATAAATCTATACCTTGCCACGTGGCTCATGGCTTACCGCATCTTCACATGTTGCTTGTCATGGCGGCGGCTGACAGTGTCTCCCTCTGCCTTCCTGTTCTCTCAATTTTCCTCTCTGTTAACGCCTCCTATACTTCCTGCCTGGCCATTGGCCAATCAGTGTTTTATTTATTGACCAATCAGAGCATATTTGACATACAGACCATCCCACAGCAGGTATCTTTGGACTGTCTAGCAGAATCACCTCTTTGGAAAAGCAGCAAGCAAAATTCTGCAATGTTAATGACATTACCAAGTTCTAAAACAAGGAAGGCAGAAAAGAGAAAAAAAAAAGTTGCCTTGACAGGGCCAGGAAGAGATGAATGGCATGCAATTCTCCTTGCATTTTCATCTGAGTACTTAGCACAATGACTAAACACCTGATGTGAGGATGGAAGAGTTGGTCCAAATGTCCCAAACACAAACCCTTGGGCACAAAATATGGCATACACTTAATTTAGAGAGTAATAGAATGCTTTAAATTCAGGACTTATTTGATATTTAAACATTTCTGTGTCATGGCAAACATGGTACCAGGTCTTTGCAGACCACCAGGGTCATCAAGAATGAGTGAGCACAAGAAGACTTGTTTTGAAACAAATCTTTGAAACAGACTTTTATATCAGCAAAAGAACACACATGCAAGTCCAGGAGCATTTAGTCCTATCCTTAAAATAGGGATCTTCAGAAGTAGGGAACCAAGCCAAAGTTAAAATAATTTGACTGTTAGTGGCAATGAAAGAATTTTCAAATTAAGAAGGACTATGAGAAATATTAACACAGACACACACACACACACACACACACACACACTAAAGCATGCACACAAACACAATATGCACATATACAGACACACAGATATGCACAAACACAGACATGCATACAATAAATGTGCAAACACATGTGCATACTTCTGTGTGCACACACCCACACCCACACAATGAACTGCACAACTGCGTCAAGCTTCTAGATAAACAAAATAGCTGTAAACGTTAGAATGCGTGACAACTGCAAAAATAACTGAAAGTGACAGCAGCCAATATTATATACAGCTGAAGCATGTAATTTACATCTTAGTGAAATTAAACATACTATAATAGTCTAGCTTCCAGGCAGCAGTACTATTAAATTTGCGGTAGTAGATTATGACATCACGTGAAACCCCAGGATACACATTAGGGTCTGCCTATTATGGTTTGTAATCTGTATTGCTGTTCTGGTTAGCTTTTCATTTAATTCATTGCAAGCTTCTATTTTTAAAAAAGACAAATAACAGCAATTGAAGATGTTGTTCTGTGCAATAGCTGTTAAGCCTCGGGATGCAGTGATGTCACATTGTAGAATCAGTGATGATAGCTTATAACTGAGAAGCATTAAGAAGTCAGAATTGTATTGAACAGTGTAATAACATTAGCCTTTTTATAGCCAGTAAGTATAATTTGAGAAGGTATTCTAACTCACCTTTATTTTTTTAAATGCTTTTCGGCTAACTAATATTGCACAATGCTGGAATAACAATAAAGCCTTTTATTTTAGTAGAGGGCTTATATTATACAGCAGCAATCACAGCCAAATGTATTACATTGAAAGAATTACAAGTTTCCACTCTTATGGGCATAAGAAAGGAAGATATGCAGGCTGGAGAGAGAACTCTAGCCATGCAAGCAGGGGACTCAAGCTTGCTCCTGAAATCCATGTAAAACAGCTTCACATGGTATGTACACCTGTAATCTCAACTCTGAGGAGTCAGAAACTGGCAGATCCTGGGAGCTCACTGGGCAGGTAGCCTCGTCTAATTGGTGAGCTCCAGGCCTAAAAAGAAACTTCAATACACAAATACACACACAGAAACCAGAATGCTCCTGAGAAGTGATACCAAGGTGTCCATACAAATGGGCACATTTGAGAATATGTGTATACAAACACATACCAGAAAGGGTTAGGTAATTTTGAACATTCTAAAAAAAAACATTTCTAGTATTTTATGTATCAAAGAATTTCTTTGGAAGAGTTTATGATTCAGATTTACCATTTCCAAGGGCTCATTTAAAAGAATCATGAACTTCGTTTCTTTTGAATCATGGTTCTTGAAAATTGAGAATTCATGCTAAGAATCTATTGTAGTGGCTATTGGAAAGGAGCATGATGCTTGAAAGTTGCCATCTCTAGATACTTCTAATGTTGTGTAAAGGTATTTATGAAATTTATGCCCTGCCTGAAACATTGACCCTGTGGAAGTCCTTGTTTCTCCTCGAAGGACATTTGAGGACCAAGCTGAGGCAAATAGCTAGACAAAGCTTCTTCAACTAATGGCTGCAGTTCTGGGAAAAGAACCAAGATTCTTGCTTCATAGATTGGGGATCTTTTTATCATACGAGACTAAGTGAATCCCGAAGAGGCAGTTCAAATAGACATAGCAGAAAAATACATATGCTGCATGAAAATACAGTTCACAGGACCACACATCCTCTGTGGAAGATGTGTCAACAGGTCCCAGTAGAGCATTTTCTTGAGATGCTTCCCTCTTGTTACAAATAGTCCCTCACCTCGTTCAATGAACCTATCTGTGTGTGTTAGCTGTTACACCTTAAAAAACTGGAAGTTTAAATGGAGAACTTGAATTACATAGTAAGAGTCCTTCTAGCCTGAGACAGGAAACTCTTACAGGCCTAAAAGAAAGGAAGAACACACAATAACACAAGAGGTCTCAATTGTATAGGAAACTGTTCCCTTTGTTAGTGCTCTAGAGTGCTTAATGCTTCTACCACTGCAGTTTTTCTTGTGGCCAGTGTACAAAATTATCAATGAGTATCTAGTAACATTAAATTCAGAATAAGGCAGAGCAGAAAGAAAGAGGTTTGGAGACATGTATACTCTAAAGCACATCTGGGTCTTGAGGTGAAAAAATCTGAACGCAATTTTATAAACAGGGGAAGTGGATGAGAGATAATAAAGTATGTAGGTGAGAGGGACTTAGAAAAAGCAATGGAGTAGAGGAAATATATCTCCAACCTTACAGCTTTGAATGGACTGCATTATAGGACTATGAAGCATGAGCAGGCTTCAGGTCTCAAGTAGTCCCTGATGTTTGCCCTAAGTCAGACACTGGAATGGATGTCAGACAATTAGAAGAGAAATATTATCTTGATGTAACATTGTAAGATATATTTTAGATAAATATTGTCTATACAAATTAGGTAGGTAGATGGACTCTCTCACCCCTGACTTTCAGAAGTAAAACAGGTAAGAGAAACTAGCAAGATAATGGATAATATTTGGCAGATTAAAATTAGACTGTATCAGCAAGGCCCTGAACTTGAAATATGGAAACAACCTAGCAGAAAGAGGCATGTACTTCTACCTCTAGAGACACTGTGAAGGGGAGAGTGAATCATAATTCAAACAGAAGAAGAAAACCTAGTTTTTTTTTTTTACAAGTAAACTATTCCCACTGCTAAGAATACTATTCTTTCATCTCTCACTCAAGGGAAAAAGGGTTTTGTGCATTTTTATCCCAAATGCCAATTTGTATAACACTTTAGGGAAAACACTTGCAGTTTTAATGTTTCTTTTCTAGGCTAGTTGCTTTCTTCTGTTCTTCCTTCCTATGGGTTCTATACTTATTCATAATAATCTTGGCCTATTATTTGCATATATATATGTGTGTGTGTGTGTGTGTGTGTGTGTGTGTGTGTGTGTGTGTGTATTTCACATGGGGGAAAAGAATTTCTGTTGGCATGAAATATGAACCAATGGCTGAGGGGTCACCAACTGGATCAGGCCCTCTGAGTGGGTGAGACAGTTGATTGGCCTGATCTGTTTGGGAGGCATCCAGGCAGTGGCACCGGGTCCTGTGCTCATTGCATGAGTCGGCTGTTTGAAACCTGGGGCCTATGCAGGGTCCCTTGGCTCGGCCTGGGAGGAGGGGACTGGACCTACCTGGACTGAGTCCACCAGGTTGATCCCAGTCTGTCTGTGGGGAAGGCTTTGCTCTGGAGGAGATTGGAATGGGGGACGGGCTGGGGAGAAGGTGAGGGAAGCGGGAGGGGGGAGAACAAGGGAATCTGTGGCTGATATATAGAACTGAATTGTATTGCAAAATAAAAATTAAAAAAAAAAAGAATTTCTGTTGTTTTTTGGCAGGACTGGGAACTGAACCAAGGGCCTTACACTTGTTAGGCAAGCACTCTATATTGCACTATTCTGTCTGTCTCCAGCATTATGTACTTGTATTTCAAAGGAGGGCTGTTTGGGGCATGGATCTTGGGTAAGGTAAGTTCTTCAAGTATCCATGGACAGCCACTTTTTTCACCTAGCCTTTTTTTTTTTTTTTTTTTTTTTTTTGAGAAAGGGTTTCTCTGTGTAGTTTTGGTGCCTCTCCTGGATCTTGCTCTGTAGAACAACTGGCCTTGAACTCACAGAGATCTGCCTAGCTCTACCTCCCGAGTGCTAGGATTAAAGGTATGTGCCACCGCCGCCCAGCCACCTAGATTATTTTAAGACACAGAAGAATTACCAGCTGTGATGGTCAGTGGATATTATTCTTTCCTTGGGTGCTCATAGCAATGGCTCTATTGACTGACATTGAGGTGGTAATGGCACAGAAGCAGGCTGCGGGGGATGGCATAGCTGATTCTGTGGTGCGTTCTCGCAGCTCTCCTTTCCACTGCAGAATTTATTCATTAATAGCCACCAGTACTGAAACTTGTGCTTGCGAAAGTAAGGGAATTGATTAATAGGTATTTTATACATCTGGTATTTTCTCATAAAAGACTAGAAAACTTATTTCAATTATCATACCACCAACAAGGATGCAATCTGTTCACAAGGCCTGTTTACGAGTGGCTGCTTTGGGTAATGGCTGTTTTCTTAGCATGGGAAATGAAATATAATATTATTAAACAGAGATATGCAGAATGAGGTGTCAACTTATCCATCTTCCTGATGTTTATAGGCTTCACTTTTTAGAATGTTTATTTTATTTTATGGGACATCACGTTAAAATATTTCCTATTTGAAATGATGTAATTTCTTTTATGCTGATTTTAATATCCTTGAGTATTAACATCCTTAAACTTATAAGCAATCAACTAAAGAAACCTGTGGTAGGTACTCTATTAATTCCATCTACATAAGTGTATCATAATGCAGGAGACAATAAAAGTGAATATCTTTGCATGAGGAAAAGAGCTGGGCTTTGCCAGAGGGATAGCATAGCTTAACTTCTAGAGACCACCTACAGTAATGGAGAAAAGGGAAAGAGTGGTAAATAGTGAAGAATGCATCATAAGCAATGAGCTCTTTCTGTCTCTGTCTCTCCCTGTCATCTTTGTCTCTGTGTGTCTGTGAGTCTCTCTCTCTCTCTCTCTCTCTCTCTCTCTCTCTCTCTCTCTCTCTCTCTCTCTCTGTGTGTGTGTGTGTGTGTGTGTGTGTGTGTGTATGTGCATGCACACAATCAATAGGGAAGGGTTCATTAATAAAGATATACTGGATTCTGGACATGGTGGTACATGCCTTTAATCCCAGCATTGAAGACAAGAGACAAAAGCAGTTCTCTTTAAGTTTGAGGCTAGTCTGGTCTATAAGGCTAATTTCAAGCCAGCCAATGCTGCATGGTGAGACCCTACCTCAAAACAAAGCAAAATAAAAAAGCAACAAAAGGAGACAAAAAATCTAGTGGAAGTATGGTGCCTTGGTTTTAGTCTTACTAAAATCATCGCTGACCTACAATACCTGCTTCTGTCAATCCTGCAGTTCTTGTGGGTTTTTTTTTGTTTGTTTGTTTGTTTGTTTGTGTTTTTTTCATTGTTGAGATTTCAATCCCCAAATTCCCCTAAGAATCCTGTTGTGAGTGTTTGGTTCTCCTGTTATGGGAGCTCCTGGAAATTTTGGCAAATGAAGCCTTCTTGAAGAAATGTGTCTTTGGGATGCTCATGCATGGCTGGTGCTTCCTGTTCTCTTTGCATCCTCTCTACCAGGTGCCAACAGCTCTTCTCTGCTGTGTCACTAGTCATGTCACACTCTCCCCATCACGACGCACTGAAAGCTTTGGGACTTGGAGCCAAAAGGAGCTTTTTAGCTTTTTAAGTTGTCCTGTCAGGTATTTGGAAAAAGTGACATGAAATGGATGAATAAGTTCAGTAATTTTTATTTGTTCCAGGGGTAAAAATGATAAAGAATATTTTAAAAGCTAATTATTGTTGCTCGTTTAATTATAATTAGTTCCATTTATTTTCCCATGAGCCATGGCATTAATAAGCCTATGTGTAGACAAAAAAAGAAAAGCAAATTACATATCAAAGGAAGCACTAGTGGACAGTATGGACTGTAGGGCTTTACAAAGCTATCTCACAGGAGGTAGGAAATCCTCTCCATATGGAGAATGAATATTAAAAATGCAAAGACAGATGGCATTGCATGGTCAAACAGCATCGCATGGTGTGTTTCCTTAGCATGACTTTGAGTGCACTTGAGCAACGAGTAGCTCATGAAAATAAGAATCAGAAAATACTATTTTGTTGCAGCTGTTTAACAAGTAGGCTCTTCGTATGTAGCCCCGATTCCATGAGTCAGCCTTCCAAGTGCTTAGAAAACAGACTCTGTGGCTGTACCTGACTTGAATACTCTCTTTCAAAGGTACACTTTCGATTAGTGTTGTCTAGAGTAAATAAAGTAAAAATCTGATATACAATTTTCCATTTTCTAGTAACTACATTATAAAGAGTAAAATGATGTGTTAAAATTTAAGAGATATATTTTGTCAATCCCAGCATATCAAACAGCGTATTTTCAATATTTAATCAATAAAATATTATTAGTATGACATTTTTCATGTTTTTTTTCCACACAGACTTTAACACTGACTATTTTACTTCACATAGAAGAACAGTTTGGGCTTGTCACATTTTAAGTGCTACTTTGTTGTATGTAATTAGTAGCAACCCTATTGGACAACACAGTGATCAATGGTAGAAAATATGTCATTTCAAAGAGAAATGGACTGTGAAATGGGTATCAGTATATCTCAGTGAAAAATTGCCGTAGTATGAATATCAGTGAGTGCATGGAATCATCACTCAAGCAATGGCTTCTCTAACTATGACACACAGAGAAAATATCAGTGGTACTCAGTACAACATCAATTAATGATTGAATTATTTTCATAGTGTACAGATAAAAAGTATTTTTGGTATTGACTAAGATAGATATTCTTTTATTGACTGAAATGAAATCTGTCCATTGATAAATTTTTCAGCATTGTAATGACTTCTTTAAGAAACTTAGTAATTGAAGTTCTTAACAACCTTGGTACCATAGATTTAAAACCTCTACTCAAATGCTTACAATACAGAAACATTTATCAATTTTTCTTATCTTTATATATAAGTATGCAGACATTACTAACTGCTCCTTGAACTCCATCAGGAACCTTCCCAGGAGTGTGTTTGTTTGTTTTAATAATAAAGGCTGAAGTCTCCCAAGATTATCTAGGTATGTGAGGCTCGAAGATCTCTAATCAGATTCAGTGAAAAGAAGACTTTAACAATATATCTGATAACCAAAATACCAAAAATAAAGGACACAGGGAATTTTGAAAGCAGTACAAGTGACGCATCCTAGGTAAAGCACATATATGAAGCTATCAGATTACCCTCAGCTATCATGCAGGACATTGGGATGTTGACTCGAAGTATAGAAAGATAATTAGAAAACCTGCGAGTCAAAAATGTTTTAACCCCTTCGGAAATGGAGAGAGACAAAGATTCTCACACAACCTGAAGCAACAAGTAATCCCATCACTGGGTGGCTGAGTCATGCGGAACCCTGGAGTTTGCCACCCAACAAGCCTATTTAAAAAAAAAGGAGAGTTTTGGATTAGTGAGAGACCTTGCTTCAAATCAGTATGGTAGCAAGCCACAGATCATGGAACCTACATGCCTGGGCCCCTGCACAATCACGTAAATGCACCTCACACGTACATCACTCACATACAAAGACACATGCAGAAAATATAAAAATACAAAAGTATAAGAAATATTGAATTATCTCAAAGAAATACATGAATTCCAGGACATATATCCTACCAACACAGAATGAAAATGTGAACACTTAAATAATGAATAAAGAATTTGTATCTGTTACAGTCTCCAAGAAGCAAAGCCCCAGACCTTTACTGGTGAATTGTACCAAATACTTAAAGAAAAAAACTTCCACAATATTAAAGATGGAACTGGAACGGTCATTTGTTTTATGAAATAACCATTACCCATCATATCAGATCAATGAGGATGCCAGAAGAAAAGTAAACTACAGATAAATTTCAATGATAATTACAAAATCAAAATACTAGGAAATAAAAATTGCACAGCTGATTAAAATAATCAGACCCTGTGGTAATTTGAATGTAATTGGGTCCCATAATCTCATTGGGAGTGGCACTATTAGGAGGTGTGGCTTTGTTGGAGTGGATATAGCCTTGTTGGAGGAAATGTGTCACTGTGAAAGTGGGCTTTGAGATTTCCAATGCTCAGGATACCACCCAGTATTTCAGTTGACTTCCAATTGCCTGCATGATGGAGGGCTGTCAGCTACTCATCCAGCACCATGTCTGCATGCATACTGCCATGCTTTCAATCATGATGATAATGGACTGAACCTCTGAAACTTTAAGTGAGTCACCCCAAATAAATGTTTCCTTTACAAAAATTGTTGTGGTCATGGTTTCTCTTCAAAGCAATTGAAACCCTAAGACAGAAGTTGGTACCAGGAACTGGTATAATGCTGTGGTAGGCCTGACCATGTTTTCGTTTGGAGTAATATGGACTTTGGAAATGTGGGTTAGGAAAGCAGTGGAATGCTTTAAGCACTGCTTAATGGGTCATATTAGTAGAAGCATGGAAAACAGTGGTGCTAAATGTGATCTGATGAACTGTGGTAATCAAGAGGTTTCGGAGGAGAAAAATGTTAGTATGTGGCCTAGAGACTGGTCTTGTGATGAAGACCAGTATTTTGGTAAAGAAAGTGGCTGCCTTTTCCCTTGTCTGAAGAGTCTGCCTGAGGGTAAAGTGAGGAGTTTTGGATTAATTCTATTGGCAGAGGAAATCTCAAAAGAGGCTAGTATAGACTCTGTCACGTGCCAATTAGTGTTCATACTCATAAGATTTATAATGAAAAGGAAGAAATTGATCATGATAAACTACAAAAAGTAAATTTTTAAGAGAAAAAGCACCAGTAAATGTTATGGAGTCAAGTACTGTGCGAAAAGAGATAAAAGGATTAAGAAATGGAATAAAGAGGGTGGTAGCATCAGGGTAAGATCCCATCCAGCTAAATTTCCAACTTGTGGAAAGAAACTAAAGAAAAGATTAGAGTTGGGTGTGGTGGGGCACACCTTTAATCCCAGCACTGGAAAGGCAGAAGCTTACAGATCTCTGAGTATGAGGCCAGCTTTGTCTAGATATCTAGTTTCAGGACAGCAAATCTTAGACAGTAAAAGACAGAAAGCTGGTGAAGACGTAATTGAAAGAAGGGGCCATGTTCCAGCCCCAGCAAGCAGCTGAACTTGGCAGTTTCAGCCATATAGTTTTGGCTTTAGAGTTAAGGATAAAAGAAACAGACTATGGAATTTGCCCCCACATCTAAAGAAAGCTGCTAAGACCAGGCATGTGTCAGGGGTTATCCCTTAATGGAAGCCTAGTAGAGAGACCATTGTCTGAAGCTGTGAAGCTGAAGCCTGGATTGCATTGGAGAATCCAAGATGTTAGAAATGCCAGAGTCATGGGATACCTGCCAAGAAGAGTGTTTTTTGTTCTTTTGGGAGGCCTGCCACCCAGCCCCCAAATAAAGTACATATAGAGGCTTGTTCTTAATGATAAATGCTCAGCCTTAGTTTGGCTTGTTTCTTGTCAGCTTTTCTTAACTTACCTTATCCTTTCTACCTTTTGCCTCTGGACTTTTCCTGTTTTCTTACTTCTGAAAACCTTACTCTTACTCTGTGGCTTGCTGTATAGCTGGGTGGTGTGCCATTATATGTTAGAAATATGTAATCTGCTTTTTTATTTTGATTTTACAGGTGGTTACAGTTAAGAGATTACATGAGTCTCAGAAGAGTTTGAACTTCGGATTTTAAAATAATTTCGAGACTATGATAGAGTATGGGGACTTTTGAAGTTGGATTAAATGCATTTTGCATTATGATATTGTTACAAGCTTATGGGGGTCAGGAAGTGTAATGTACTAGTTTGATTATAATTGGCCTCCATAACCTCATAGGGAGTGTCACTGTTAGGAGGTATATCTTTGATGAAGTGAGTATGCCTTGTTGGAGGAAGTGTGTCACCGTGGGGGCAGGCTTTGAGGTTTCCTACGCTCAGATTACTGCCCAGTGTCTCAGTAGACTACTTGTTACATGCAAGATGTAGGATTCTCAGCTACTCCTCCAGCACTGTCTGCCTGCATGCTCCCTGTCATGATGATAATGGGTTGAACCTCTGAAACTATAAGTGAGCCACCCCAATTAAATGTTCTCATTGTAAGAGTTGCCATGATCATGTCTCTTCACAGCAATAGAAATTTGAACTAAGACAGATCCCATAACCAAGTGTTTTTAACATATGCAGATCCAAACCCAAAATACATCAGTATTAAAATCATTATCAGCTCAATAGTACTGAAAGAGTGTTTGACACTCTTTCTTTGATGAAAACTCCAAACAAATTGGTGTAGAAGGGATGAACCTCATCACATCAAAGTCTATCTAAAAGAAGCTCAGAGCTCACATCATACACAATGATGAAAAACTGGACAATTTTCCTTTAAGATCAATAAGGTCAAAATACATACCTGTACTACTTCTATTTGACACAATCCTTGATTTCCTTGCATGCATAATCACATAAGAGAAGAATATATGAAGGAGTCCAAATTGAAAAGAAGCTGCTTCAATGAATGCATTTAGTAAAGCTGGAGGAATCAGTCAGAATAAAAAAATCAGCTATGTTTCTGTATGCTAGCAATGAATTATCTAAAAAAGAAATAAAGACAGTTATCCAATTTGTGAGAACATTAAAATAATTACCTATAAGGAATTTAACCAAGAGGGTGTAGTTTTGTGTAAGTTGAAAACTATATAAACCTTGATAAAAGACATAAATATTTGAAATTTTATCCCATGTCCATAGTTTTCTAGAATTGTTATTGTCAAGATGTCTACACTGCCATGGTATATATAGATTCAATGTAATTCCAGTGGGAATTCCCATTTATAGAGACAAGAACAGAAGCAAGAATTATAAATTTACATGGAACAACTAATTACAGACAATAAGTAAAACAACCTTGAAAAAAACGAATAAGCCAAGAAAGGGATAGAAATAAAACAGACTAGTGGACAAAAGAAGAGCACTAAGCAGAAAACAAATTGCATGGTGTTACAACCAATTACTTTCATACACAGGTGCTCTAAGGACCCTAGGAATGCATCTTATTTAGGGTTTATATTGCTCTGAAGAGATACCAGGAGCATGGAAACTCTTATGATGAAAAACATTTGATTGAAGCTGGCTTACAGTTTCAGAGGTTTAGTTCATTACCATCATAGCAAGAAGAATGGCAGCATGCAGGCAGGCATAGTGCTGAAGAGAGAGCTGAGAGTTCTAGATCTTGATCTGCAGGCAGTAGAAGGAGACTGTGTTCCAACCTGGGTGTGGCTTGACCATGTATGAGACTTTGAAGCTTGCCTCCACAGTGATGCACTTCTCCAACAATGTCAAGGCCACAACCCTAGTAGTGCCAATCTTTATGGGCCAAGCATTCACACACTTGAGTCTCTGGGGGTCATACCTAATGAAACCACCACAGGGGATGATAACATTAAATAGATGATGCCAGAAAAACTTGAAATCCATGTATAAGAAAAGATTGCAAAAAAATTGAATGTCATAGAACTCTGATAAACAAATGAGAAAATTCAATCTCATGGATCCATTGTATATTTTACATAAGACCCTCTAGGCAATAGAATCATAGAAAAACAAATATAATTACATCAACCAAGAATTTATTCAGCAAAATGAACAAAGAAAAACCCATAGAATGAGAATGCTTGTAACCACACAGTTAATAAACAGCAAAAATTCTAAATGAGTAAGGGACTTACAAAATTCAGTTAAAAAAAAAGATAGCCTGATTGTTAAAAGTATAAGTGATCTGATGAACAAAGACTTTTCTAAAAATACATTCAATTGGTTAACATATATGAAAGAGTCATCACTATTTTAAATCACGAGAGAAATGAAAACCAAAACCACAATGAAGTATCACTTTGAAGCAAATATGCTAATCATAAAGACAAGAGACAATCAAGAATGGGAGTTTGTGGAGAAAGGGGAGTGCTTGTGCACTGTTAATGGAAATGTACAATAGCATAGGCATTATAAGACACATTCTGAACATTTCTCAAGAGTTCAAAGTGAAATGACCATATGATTCAGCATTCCTACATTCTGACTACAAGCCAATACACTACAGTACACACAGGTTAAGTTTTATTTACTATAGCACATGCACACACATGATGTCAGTGAGTTCCTCAAGGACTCAAGAATGAACTACCTTTTAAGAGCAAACAGACACACCAGTAGGTAGGTGTTCAGATGGGGTGAAGGCCACAGGAATTTGCTTATGCCATATCAACATTTCATTGGCTACTAGATACAGGTAGGGATGTAGAAACATACATAGATTCTCAGAGACTACTTTGAAAGTTTAGAGTCTTGGTGTGAGTAGAAGGCATGAAACATGGGGAAAGATAAAGAACCCTTGTCTGTATTTTGCACATGTGGTAAAGGTATTATGGGTTTGGATTAAGATTCCATTTCCATCTGGTAAAGCTTATCCTTATTCCAAGTGCAGATTCGAGGACGGCAGGGGTAGGAGAGTTACTAGGACATGTTGCTAATGTGAAGGCCAGGACAAAAAGGTACTGAGCGTTCTAAACAAATCTGAGTAGCTAGTTATATACCGCAATTCAGAGTAATTCTCTGATTTAATACCAGAAAAACTTGCAAAATTTTCTCTTCAAATGTGTTACCCTTATATGTAAGAGAACCTTGGTTGCCTATTCCTCCAGTTTCTCAACATGATGTAATTTGGGAGAACATTTCCATGTCCATCTTTCTAGCTCTCCCTCAGTTTACATAAAGTTTTATTTTTATTTCTAAAGCTAAATATTTTCTCTGCTGTGGTCCATCTGAAAAGAAGAGAACCATGGCTCACATTTACAGATTCACAGAAACATGTAAAGGTGGCTGTTAAAATATGCCAGGAGTAGAATCCAGTGAATCTATATAAATCTATATAAATTATATATATATTTAGTGAAGATGAAATGCTAATTAAATTATTAAGACAGGATTAGCAAGTGGTAATTGAAGACTGTTGTTATGCATGTCTGAGATTTCTAGAAGTATTCTGCAAAATCATAGTGCTTGAAGGTGTGCTTTGTGTCCAGAGCTTCCTCTGTGAAAAAGAGTTGCTGATGGTGACATCACATTTAATCCATGGGTTATGAAAAGAACAATTTTGTTTAGGTTTTCTTGTATCTTGTTAGTATCTTTAAATACTATGTGAGATTAAAAACTCCATAAAAACAAAATTAACAAAGAAAGCCTCATGGATTCCATAGCTGCTGAACAGTTTCTTCATGGTAGAGACAGTATATCAGTTGCACTTCATGGTAGAAGCAAATGGATGCAACTGAGCTTTGAATGTAGGTTTTCTAACTCTAACTTCTGATAGTAAAGCCATTTCCTCAGACCCTCAGAGAATTAAAAGTTGGTGACATATTCTAAAAGTCTGCACTAGACTGGAGAAAATGGACAAATTTCAGTGTATAGTTGAGGTAGACATTTTTTTTTTTTTGCAAATGGAAAAATTACCCTAATATGAGGCTGATGTGTGGGTACATTTTAATACTAAATGTCTAAGCAGGTACTCAGAGGAAATTAAACTCTCATAGGAAAAATGAAGCTCATAGTTTAACCCCTCTCTTCTACCATCAATAATATTTCCAGAACCAAAACAACATTATTCATAAACAGCAGAATTACTTGGAAATTTACAAAGACATTTCTAACAGAAATACCCTGGGTGAGCTGAAGTAGCGGTATAAGAAAAGTATTTAGGCTAATTTTAGGTGGGGTAAAAGGAAGGTTTATGATGTCATTAGATATTCAGGAGTAGGAGGAAAGCAGAAAGTGTGTGTCTATGTAAGATAGGCTGTTTGGAAGCTTTCTATAGTTTCCGAACATTTTGTAATTTCCAGAATGCACAACTCCAAATTTTTGCTGAGCTCTAGCTCTTGAAGGAGTATAAATATCTTGTGCATTATATGAGTATCTGAGCCCCCCATGATAATCTTTTTGATCCTGTGGTACTCCTGCTGTCACTGCCTATTTTGAATCTGTCCCTTCTCTTTGAAGCATCACTTGCAGTTCTTAGAACCATGGTCCCAAAATTCTATGACATGATTCTCTATGGGGCTATAGTGAGCTCACAGAGATACCTTAAGTATTTAATATTTTCAAAGAAAACATAGAAACATTGTAGAAGTTAACAAGCTTGAGAAAATCCATCATGTCAACATCAGAATTACGCATCTTTCAAAAATGTCAGTAGAGTGTATGAAGCTGTGTCCTCTGTGAGGACCACTAGAAGGCATTTCTTTGGGTCTACTAGCTCTGTGAAGCAATTACTAAGATACTGTGGAGTGGAATTTGGATCCACTGCAGCATGATACAGAAAAAATATAATTTTGTTGCTGAGTCTAAAGATATAAATGAATTGGTAGAATGTTAGCATAGCATGTATGAAAACCTGGGTTTGATCCATAGACTTCATAAATCAACCTTGGGGACATATACCTGTATATTTAGCACTTGGAAGATGGAGGCAGAGTGCACAAATTTCAGTGTCATCTTCTGGTACTTAGTACTTAGCAAGTTCCAGGACAGCTGGGCTATGTCAGGGCACAACTTTCAGGAGTTGGTTTTCCCCTTCCTTTGTGGGTTCAGATGATAGAGTTCAAATATGGTAAGCTTGTATGGAAAGGACATTTACATTCTGAGATGATTAGCTGGCACACTCTGATTTTGAGATTGTTTCTTATTGGCCTAAAACTTACCAAGTAGGCTAGTGTGGTTCACCAGAGAGCCCCTGACCTTGGGTTTTCTCTGCTTCTTTAGTTCTGGTATTGCAAATGTACATAATCATGTTTAGGGTGTGTGTGTGTGTGTGTGTGTGTGTGTGTGTATTTGTGTGTGTGTGTATTTTTTCTGGAATTTGAAAATATGTGTGTCATATATTCGCATATATAATTTTTTGAACTAGTAATATATGACCGGTCTTAATTGTGGTCTGTGTGGGATCCTCATGTGTTCATGTCAAACAGCTTGCAGACTGTGCTGTCTCCTTAGCTTCCTTTGAATTGATTTGACCATTAAAACCTCTTTGTTTGCCCAAGACCTATTAACATTCATGGTCCTCAAATTCAAATTTGGTGAGCATTTACCTGTGATCCACATTAATTTTTGATTTTTACCAATTTCAAATACTGTGGGATGTTTCGTTCCAAGAAGCGCTCAGCAGAAGACTTTACTTGGACAATAAATTTTGTTTGGGCATGTTTCTTCTCAAGAATGGTCTGGAGGCACATGAAGGAAGAGAAATAGGCTATGGGTTTCAGTGACAGAGGGTACATGAGATAGAGCATGCCTTCAGATCCAGCCAAAGAAGATAAAGCTCTGCCCTGGTCTACATTTATCTGCTGTGGCTCCAAGATCTCCCCTAACCCCAATGCTCACCAGTTCACCAGCTTCCATTAGCCAGTGCAGGGTCTTAGGATGCTCAGTTACTCCACGGGACTGGGATGGTCTCATGACTATGTGTTTCAGAAACAGGAAAGACAGAATAAGATATGTTGTCCTTGGTTGTGTTCTTTGCCTTCTTCCAGGCATAATGTCATCTGAAGGCCAATCACATGCAATAAACATGCAATAAAATGACCTACCTGTGTCCCTTTCAAGGCATGAATGAGTATAGATATCCACTGATCACCTCTCCTCCTTCAGGACAAATTGTGACAACAGTGAGTGGGACAGCTATGTGTGTTCAGGTATATGCATGTATCTGTCTATTTGTTTCTATAAAAGAAGGATTGACTCTCCTATACCAGCATGTCCCTAGGCTATGAAGGATCTGAGCTTCCCAAACCAATAGTGTCTTTTGTGCTCTGGGAAGTGCTCTCCTCAGTTGAATTTAGTATGACAAATCTCTTGGGAAAATCAAAGCCACTGCTTCGACCCCAGAGGAAAAGGTGGCTATAGTTCAGTTTAATGCCCTTGTCTAATGTTGTTTAACCCTCTCTAACATTTTTAAGCCTTAGTGAAGTCTGCCAGTGGCACATTGTAGCCTGTTTAGTAATTTTCTCTGGAACATTGACTGAAGTTTATTTTTGATCCCAGCTGATGAGTACTCACATTAGTCATTTTTAAATTATACATCCTAATGTGCTGATCTCATCTATTTCTTTTCCTCCCCGTTCTTTTCATTTCTTTATTTTCCTTTTCTTCTTTTTATTTTGATTTTTTTGAGACAGGTGTAGCTCTGTGTAGCTTTGTGCCTTTCCTGGAGCTCACTTGGTAGCCCAGGCTGGCCTCGAACTCACAGAGATCCACCTGCCTCTGCCTCCTGAGTGCTGCGATTAAAGGCGTGCGCCACCACTGCCCGGCCATTTCTTTATTTTTCAAGTGAGAAAGCCAAAGAGATGATTTATTACATACATATGCCCCTTGGTTATGAGTGAGAACAATGTACTACTAAATGACACAGGTCAAAGGTAGAGACTAATAGCACCTGCTTTGGCATGAGTGGACCTAGCCTTGAGGTGCTCTTGGCAACTTGATATATATACAGTTTGGATCCACTGAGAAAGAAGGTCTAGGTAAGTGTATGTATCCAAGTCTTACTTAGTTTTCCCAATAGTTACCTTCCACTTTCTCCTCCTGAGTCTCTGTGGGGCCACACAGTAGGGCTTGACAGGGCCTCTGCTTTGTCTTTGGTTTAGCTACCTCTGTGTTTGGCTAAATAGAGCAGAGATTTATAGAAAACTGTCCCTAAAACAAAGAGAGCATCCTCTTCCATGGCATAAGGGCAATAGGGCTCACTTCTTGAATGTCTCTAATTCTCTATTGAGAAAATCAGTCCCACCCTACTTCCCTGTCACTGTAAGGAAAAGAGAACAAGTACACGTTGGTGGTGTACCCTGCTGTCTCATCTAGTTCCTTCTGCCTAGAAGGTTCTTTGTACACATATCAGAAGTGTTTTGGACCTCACTCCACATCTGGAGCTTTCTATAGCATGAAGGGAGACCTGAGTTCTTCAGCTTTGGCCACTACTGTACTCACTTCCTGTTTCTCTTGCTTCATTTAACCAACTTTAATTCTTTTTATGTATTTTCTTTTCTTTCCTAAACTCTTAATTAAATTTTACTGATACTTATTTTTAGAATCTATGATAGTACCTGATATAAAATAAGAATTCATTTATATTTGTGTAATTTATTTGAACACATTCACATTACTGATTCTACACGCTTTGGAATATTTTCTTTCGTTATAATTTAGCATGAATGCATTAAGATTCCAGATTATAGAATTAAGTATCTTCAGGTAGCTTATATATTCAGAAAGTTACATATCACTATCAGATGGTGATGGAAGTAAGATGTTTTCAAAAACAGACAGTCACATATTTGTTTAACCACTAAAATTTTTTAAATGTACATATAAAACAAAAAGTCTACGTTAATTGAGATATGTTAGAAATATATCCCTAACACTTTTATATGTGACCATTATAAAAGTACATTTTGATGAGTAATAAACAATTAATCTTAATTTATTTACTGTATACAATTATCCACAAACCTCAAAAATAAACTACACCTATAATAAACTATGAGCAACAAAGAACAGTAATGAATGTTTCCCATCTGGAGAAGACCTTGGTCCAGATGGATTTACTAATGAATTTTATAAGATGTTTAACCAAACTTTGAAGACTGTTTCAGACAAGTTGGGTTACTTTAAATTACCAACAATTTGGAACTACCATTCTGAATTCTCAAACTAATCTTTACTAACTGCCAAGAATTGCCAACATCCTGACATGTGTGTTTCTTAAGAACTTACAAAAATGCCAATAATAAATTCCTTGCAATCTTGAGCCCAGCTCTGAAACATTTTCCCATTGAAAAGATGGTTGATCAACCATGTGAGGGGTGAACCCACATTCATAAGACTATTGTGCATTAAATTCACTGACTTGTTACTGAGTTTTTAAAATGTTAATTGAGGTATGGCATATGCCAATAGAAACAGTAGAATCAAGACAGCTGGCATATGCCTGTATGTCAGCACTTGGGAAGCAAAGGAAGGAGGGTCACTCCAAAAAAAGCTGGCCTGGCTACAGAGTGAGGTCCTGTCTGAAAAAAGCAAAATAAAACAAAACAGCACCCATGTACCCTGCTGTCTACTACCCTACAATTCACCAAAAATAAGGTGTTTTATGCACTGTATATATATATATATATATATATATATATATATATATATATCAACTAAATTATAACCAACATATTTTGATCCATTAGATACAAGTCCTTGTTTAAGCCATTTACTCTCATGCCTGAAATCTTCAATTTACTTTTTATTACTTTTAATAGAATCTGTGTCTCTAGAATTACATTGATTTTTATGACTGTTGATTTGAATGACGTACTAATTTCAGCAATACAGATGACTATATTCTTCCATATGGTAGAAAATTCAATATACTGCCTGCTCAATTTTAAGACATTTATGAAAAATAAAATAACATTAGAATGACAACACATGAAGAACATGTTATTCATAAACAGAAATTTAATAAGGCTTAATACCCAACAGAAAACTATGTGGAATCAGGAATGTGGATTTTCAAATGGGGTGATGGATCTGGGAACACTCAGGAGTGCTGTCAAAGATAAGTGGAATCTCTCTGCGAAGACACACAGACATGAGATGAGAGAGGGTAGCATCAGGTTAAAAGTTGCTCTCCAGAAGGCTGCTCACACACAACCATGAAAGCTCCCACATGCTTCAGCATTAGGCAGACCAGGGATTCTCTGGGTTTCCATATCCTCACGTGTAACATGAAGATGGTCACATCTTTCCTCAGAGGATCGATGTGCTGATTAAATTAAATGTTCTTGAGATATAGTACGTGCATCTGACAATAGGATTTTGATTGGAACAGAGAAAGATTTTTGAAAATAATCAGCTAGGTCAGACGCGCTTTGTTCTGTTTGCTCTGTTCTTGGGCATAAAAGCAACTACAGTTGATTTGAACAACATACCATGAAAATGATACCTAACCACTGGTAAGTCAGGGGGATGCATTAGACTCAACAGTTACCAAAGAAATCAATGTTTTGTTTTAAATGGTGTGTGCAGTTGGATGTGTTGTGTGAGTGCCAGTGCATATAGACCACAGTACACATTTGAAATTAGAGAACAATCTTGGGTGTCTGTCCTCACCATCCATCTTGTTTGAGGTAAGATCACATGGTGATTACCTATGTGTCACACCAGGGTACCTAGTCTGCAAGTTGTGTGGGATTCTCCTGTCTTCACTGATCATCTCCCTGTAAGAGCACAGGGATTACAAATGTGTGCCACTATAGCTGGCATCATGTAAGTTCTGGGGATTCAAGTTCAGATCCTCTAGCTTGTGTGGCAAGTGGTTTAACCACTGTGCCATCTCCCCAGAATTAAGGTGATATTCAACACAAAGTTTAATTTTGAGCCATTAAAAAAGAGAAGCTGAAATTTTGTTTTCAAATGATAGGCTAGTCATAAGATCATTGTGTGTCTATGTGTGTGTGTGTGTGTGTGTGTGTGTGTGCGTGTGCACATGCGCGCATGTGCATGCATGTATGATTGTATGCGTGTGTGTGTGAGAAAAATATCATTCTTAAGATCAGTAGATAGATAAATAGAAAGATGAATGACAGATAAACATATTATGGCGGCAATTTATTCTAAAGCCTGTATACCATGCTGTTGGTATAATTATCAAAGAAAATACCAGGGAATTACTCTCCTTTTCTCTTTATTAATGATTTAGTAAATTTTTTTTAATTTTATTAAATGTTTTACACACAATATATTTTACCATATTTTCCCTCTCCAACTCATACAAGATCCTCCCCACCTCCTCCGTTTTTTCTCTTTCAAAAAAAGAAAAGGAAAACAACTAAAAACAAAATAACCACAACAAAAAAATCTAAACTCAAATCAAACTAAAGAAAAGGAAAATCAGTAAGACAAAAAATACCAAAACAAAATGAAACAAAAAGCATACACACACACATTCAAACACAGAAAATCCATGAGAAAGGAGCAAATGGAGATATATATATATATATATATATATATATATATATATATATATATATATATATATATATCTTCATATTTAAGTGAAAATTTCCCATCTGGGTTGACAATGCTCCCTCCAAGAACAACTAACAAAAGATCCAACATCAGCCATGTGAAAGTCCCTTTCTGAGTTATTGGTCAGAGTTATCTAAGAGAATCCCAGACATTATGGACTATCATTGAAGACACCATACACTTCAGATGCAGGGCCCAGAAGCCTGAGCTGGAACTGATCTGAATGCCTTTTCCCTAAGGGCTAGTTTTCATGTTACCAGAAGATACCATTCAACCTTTCAAATAAGGGAAGCAACCAATAGTCCTACTCAGCTACAATACCAATGAAACACAACATCCAACCAGTATGACAAGATAATCTTAAGGGTTCAATAGTGGCACATATACATTGTCTGTGAACAAAAGCTCTCTAATTGGACTTAAGGATTGGTCAGCAAGTGTATCATAATACTTGGTATTGGAAGCCTAGCCAACTACTTAGGCCTAGTGAAAACATAGATCTTTAAGGAGAACATGAGACCACAACCAAACAAGTGTAATCTCTAACAACACTGTTAATACTTGTCCTTACACACACACACACACACACACATACACACACACACACACATGCACACATACACACACCAGTGTTCACCTCTCATCAAGGAAATTCCTCTTTGCAACAGATAGAAGCCATTAGCCAGTACAGAAAACCATAATCAATCAAAACGGAGAGTAGGGGAGCCCAATCCCATTGGATACATCCACAAAACAATTCCTACTCCTAAGGCTCAGGGAACATTGTAGAAGTGGAGCCAGAAAGACTGTAAAAGCCAGAGGATCATGGAGTTTTCTGTAAAACTATATCTTCTAGTAATCTCAAAAGCTATACCCATAAAGTTTCACTAACATGACTGCCTAAACATGAACTGAAAAAGGACAACAGCCTACACTCACAAGTAGATGGGGTATATGCCTCAACCTTGTACAAAGAACTAGAGGAAAAGTGGAAGAAATCATCTTCCCCAGGGAAGAGCACACCAATTGGTTATCTAATACCAAGTGATCAGCGCTGAAACACACATGCAAGTAAAACTACACAGACTCAACAGTTTATATTTAGGAATAAATATGTGTATACATATAGCCATATAACAACAATTAATGAAAAAAGAGTCCATGTATTTGAACAAGAACAAGGAGGGGTTATTGGAAGTTTCGGAAGAAGGAAAGGAAAGGGGGAAAGGATATAATTATAATCTCAAAAATAAAAGAAAGCAAACAAATAGGCAACCTTGGAGTCTGTTTTGTGTGGTCCATTTCTACTGGGCATGGGACGTGCCTTGGAGTGTGGTTGATATACCAGTGACACTGCACTGGACAAAGTGAATTTTTCTTTCCAAGAGGTTTGATCATAAATAGCTTCTCAGGTAGGACTGGGACTTTGTTATTTCCCTTGTCAGTGCTGGAAGTTTCTCTGGTCTGAAACTGTGTAGGCCTTGTGCTTACTTTCACAGTGTCTGTGAGTTCAACTGTGTATATGTACTGTTGTGTATTATGCTGGCTAGTTTTATGTCAACATGACACATGGTATAGTCATCAGAGAGAAGGGACCCTCAATTGAGAAAATGCCTCCATGTGATCAGGTTGTAGGCAAGCCTATAGTGCATTTTCCTAATTAATGATTAATGTGGGAGGGTTCAACCAATTGTGATTGGTGCCAACCCTGGGCTAGTAGTCCTGGGTTCTATAACAAAGCAGACTGAGCAAGTCGTGAGGAGGAAGCCAGTATGTAGCACTCTTCTGTGGCTTCTGCATCAGCTCTTGCCTCCCACACTGTTTGAATTTCTGTTTTTACCTTCTTTAAAAATGAACACTAATATGGAAGTTATAAACCAAATAAATACCTTTCTCCCTAGTTGCTTTGGTCATAGTGTTTCAACATAGTAATAGTAGTAATCTCAACCAGGACATGTCTAGAAGATGCTTTTTCCTTAGAGTCATCTACCACATGTGGGTCTTCATAATAAATAATTTGAAAAGCATAGTATATCCATAAACTTCATTCAAACATGTACTTTTAAAAAAAATTATATTTCTGTTGACAGCATTGTAAAGAGTGGGTTTTTGTTAAAGTGTAATTGGAAATACCATTAATTGCTTTTCTTCCTATGCCTCAGATTGCTGTAATAGTATATAGTAGAAAACCATGGTCATATGTTATACATAAGAATTGCAATCAACCCTTGCTATTTTATTTTAAACAACATGAAAAATGTATAGATTTGCCTCATCCTTTTGCATGTTTTTGTGAATCACACTTGAATGTGGATTACAGAGGATAACTTCACATGTCATTCCTGAAGTTCTGTCTACTGCATTCATTTTTGTACACATAGTCGCCAATTTGTCTTGAACTCGGCAAATAGGCTAGGCTGGCCTGCTAGTAATCCAGTGGTTTTATTCTGTCTTTTGAGCTAGGATTATAAGCATGAACCACCATGGCAAGCTCTTTCATATGGTTCTGGGGATTTATCTCATGTCCTCATGCTTACAAGTCAAGAATATTTCTAATTGTGTTATATCCTAGTCCTATTTTACTTTTAACAGCTATTTATTTCTTTCAGTGTGTAGATGGTTAATTATTTAATTTACTGTTTCTTGCAAGATTATTGGGTTGTTTCCAATATGCCACCATCATGACACATTAACATGGCAGAAAACATTCAAAGATAGGCAGTATTTAAAAGGAGCTGTGCTGTGCTCTTAATGGAGCTAAAGGATCTCATATACGAGAGATATTCTCATGCAACATCCATGTCTGTTTTTACTTCAAGAATGGCATTG
The DNA here is from genome assembly GCF_949786415.1 of Peromyscus eremicus. Taxonomy (NCBI): domain Eukaryota; kingdom Metazoa; phylum Chordata; class Mammalia; order Rodentia; family Cricetidae; genus Peromyscus; species Peromyscus eremicus. Next base: position 92,840,296 of record NC_081417.1, read on the forward strand.
GAATTTATGCAGAGGACTCATGCTGTGCTTGAACATTCTTGGGATCCAGTTAGAAAATTTCTGACACTGGCTGGATTATGTCCAACAGAAGAATAATTAACAGGGACGGATATAAATCAAGATAAATGTATAAGATTAATAATTCATAGAGTGCTCCAAGTTTATGAAATGGTCATTTTGTCATTGAACTAATAATCAAGAATACAGGATAAAAGCTTAATACACAACATTAAATAAACTTTCTAGATCAGCAATGAATATGTATATTTTGAATTTAATATGCAATAATTTACATCAGCACCCTTTCAGAAATGAAACAGTTAAGCTTGAACCTAACAAAGCATGTATGCTACAGGAGGAAAATGAAAATCTTTAAGGAAAGACAAGAGTTGAATCACTGATAGGAATTCAAATTCATGGAGAAGAAGATGCAGGACTACTAAGACCTAGTTCTTCTAAACCTGTTTTAAAGATCCACTGATTTTTAATCAATATATCAAAAGTTATTTTGTAAATTGATTTCAAATTTTATGTGGAGAAAAAAAGATTCAAATGACTTAACAAATTGAAAGAGAACAATAAAATCAGTGGCCAAATACTTTCTGACATTAATACTTGCAAGACAGTGTGGTATTATCCAAATGTTGGAAAAACAGATCAATAGGACAGATGTGAGAAGAGAGAGGTGATCCATGTAGATTTCAGCAATATATCATTGATAAAAGAGAAATGTAAAATCATGGAATGCATACAGTCTTGGTACTATGATGTCTGTACAGACACATGGAAAAATATGGCATACACTGTATATGCTCCAAAATAATCAACTCAGAATAGAAGACAGACATAAAACACAGAACTATAAAATAGCTTAATGACAACAAAAGAGAAAATTTAAGTGACTTTTAGTATATGATAATATTTTAGTTGCAACACAAAAGGCAAGATCCATGACAGGAGTAACTGATGATCTGCACGTCATTAAAACTGAAACCTTCTGCTCTGAAAAATACACTACCAAGAGAATGAGAAGACAACCACAAACTGTGAGCAAATAGTTGGAAAAGACACATTTGGCAAATTACATGTCCAAAATAGGCAAAGAACATTTGAAACTCAACAGTAAGAAAATGAACAAATTGTTTGTAAGTAGATACTTCATCAATGATATTAGAACATATAAAATATTTTCAATATCATTAAGATAGCAATAATTTAAACAAATTGAGATGCCACATAAGGTAGAGTGGCCCCAACTCTCAAACCTCAATGCTACATGATGTTACCAAAGATGGGAGCAACTGGGACTTTTACTATAGCAGTTGTGAAGAATGGTACAGCCACTAGGAAGAGAGCATCTGGCCATATTACATGAAGCTAAAAGTGCTCTTGCAATAGGATCCAGCAGCCATGTTCCTTAGCGTTTACCCAAGTGAGTTGAAATTTTAGTTTTATATAAAAATGTGCAGTTGAATATTTGTGGAAATAGTACCACAATTTCAAAAGTTTCTGTGCAACCAAAAGTATATCCTTCGGTAGATGAATGGACAAACAAACCGCAGCACATTGTTCAGATAATGAAATGTTTCAACTCCGTGAGCAAATGAGCTATGAAACCATGGTAAAATCTGCCATGGAGAGACCTTCAGTATGTACTAATAAGTGAAAGCAAGCCATCTAAAGAGAACACACTTTGTGATTCCAGATGTGTGAGCACCTGACAAAGGCAAACATAGATATTGGGAGGGAAAGAAAAGTAGGTAAAGCATGTAGAACTTTTAGATTGTGAACATACTCTGTTTGACGTCATGGTAGTGACTGCATTTTCCCACAACTGTAGAAGACACAACACTCAGTAAAACCAGGCATGTGTTCTGTGTGTCAGGTGGTTGGCAATGCAGGGTGCTCAATGCTACCAACTATCTCAACCAGTGAAGCTGCTGGTACTTGAGAGCAGTGTTTCCATCACTACAAGGGATCACTACATCACTGTAGGTGATATATCTATCTTGCTCTTAGTTTGATCTACAGTAAGCCTAACTCAAAACCACAAAATTCCCCTCTAAAAGGTAATTTAGAAATTATTTTGTAAAATACAGAATTTTGAGTGCTAGGAAACATTTAAATATCTTATAGTTTTCTTATAATTTATGTGATCATTTACATTTGATTTTGACTTTACCATGTAATTGAAATTCTAGTCACTTCCTGAAGAGGTAAAATTGATTATCTTATAATTTTTAACACATGGCTTCTACTATGTAAGACCAAAATAAGTAACCACATGGTAGCACATAGATAGAATGAATATATCCAGCTAATTATTTGTTTTTCTTTAATAGCTAAAGGTTAAATTTTAAGTGTGAGTTTTGCTGTACTAATACAGTAAATTATATTTGATCTCTGAATAGGCTGTCCAAGATGAAGTGGCATCCAACCTGCCACAAGGGAGTCACAGAAACTCCGTTAGGCAACATCTTAATGAAGCATCACTTTTTTTGGAGACAATTGTGGTGGGTACTTTTCCATACTTTGGACTTCACCCTTCTTTTTCAGACCTGAGTATAAAGAAACATTCTTCCACAGGGAACACTATCTGCCCTTATGCAACTCTTATCTTGAGGTCAGAATTAATGGTGTGGATGCATCTCAATCTTCCCCTAAATTTGGTATAATATCCAGAAAATCTATGACATGGAAGAGTACATAGGAAAGCCGTTCCTTCTCTGCTTCATTTCCCTTTTATAATTGGACCTCTGGGCAGTGAAATAAGACAGGGCTGCTTGATCTATGCTTTCAATGTGAAGACAGAGTGCAAAACTTCACTTTCTGCTAAGGTTATGCTAATTTTACTTCCAAGACTCAGATAATCCTGTTGTACAATTCATCTTCTATAGTGAGCAATGTGGTAGATAAACCACATTCTGAATTAATTACTATAAATCAGAATTACATTCATTGTATTACTGTGAGATCTTTCATTTCCCAGGAGGAAATGTCCCATCTACAAATGAAGCCTTTACAGGTTCAATTATATCTTCTCATTTCTTTTCTCTCTTAAGCTCAGAGAACATCTGTAATTTACTTTTACATTTTCTTCTATAAAAATACTATCCAACAGCTAAGAGGTAAGTCCTCCCACCCCCACCACTAAAGACAGCATTCCCGAAAACAATCTGATCAGTGTAAGTATGCAGGTCCTTTTCTCATGGCCATTTGGTTTGATTAAGTGAACTCCATTAGAAACTTCTTATTGAATGAAGAAAAATGTCACAGTGAGGCTAGAAACAATGGCTTCTAGTTACAAAGAGTCTTGTCTCTGCTTAAGCTCTTCCTAACTGTGCTTGATCAACATAGTAAATGTGTTAGAGGTGTGTCAACGCCGTACAACATCCACACTGAAGAATTCTTCAGCACCTCCATGCTTGCTCACTATAGCACCACAGAAGGAAACTACTGATCAAGCAATTGTCATACTTTTCTTTTCTATATTAAAGCATTCTTAGGGCTTATGACTATTTATAAACAAGTAGTACATGTGGAAAATAATCCAATCATAACATGTATTACTGGTTATGCTAAAACTAGATGGCTTGTACTTTGAAATCCATGGAATATTTCAGGCAGCAATTAACCGAGATTATCATTCTCCATTTTTCTAATAATGTCATCATGTATCAGAGGATCTAAACATTCAGTGTAATTAACGGGGCATTTCTGCTTCTTGTGGTTCCATGTTCTGCAGTTCCTGAGTCTTCTTGGTCCCTAGAGCTGCTTTATAGTTGACCCATAGTTTACTTTACCTCACTGCAGCTCCTGCACCATCTAGGGAGTATCAAGTCTCAGGAGCTCTAGTTCTGCCGTCCTTTGGATTCTAAGGCACTTTGAATCATTTTTGCTTCTAATGTGATGCCAGAGTCATAAATAGTCGCCTGCCATGGTTACAAGTTCTATTTTTATTCCTTTCAGATGTCTTCAGAACTGAGATGGGAAATGAAAAGATATTAACATGTGCTAGGAAAATTTGCCAGCCTTACTCATGCACAAAGAACATGTCTGAGATCCATCCCTTCAACAACTCTTACAATCATCACTCTATCAGACTCAGACAAATTCTTTGAAAAATATTGAAGTAATACATTTAATAATTCCCCGTAAGATATTTTCTAAAATTTTAACTTAAAGGTAATGTTGAAAATAAAGTCCATCTTGTGGAGGAAAGTGGCTTGGCAAATAGGAAGCACATGGAAAGCAGAGCTCAGATTTTGGCTCTATTATTAACTAGCACTTGACTATTTCTTATTAACCGCTGTGAGCCTTGACTTTACTTGCTACTAAGTCTGGTTGCTAATGATCTCTGTGAATGGCTTTTGGGAAATATGACAAACTAAATATGGCATAGAAGAGAAGTTCATCAGGTATTGGTTCTTTATGTGTTGGTTAATTAAGGGTTAGGCACCATCGGTCTGCCACAGCACAAGGTCTGTCAAACCCATTGTTCTTGTCCTTGGGCGGCTGAGAAGACAAGTTTTGACTGACAGTCACAGATGCAATGCCCCACTTTCATTTCCACCACTTAATTTGTCGTGTTTAACCTTATGCACTTGCGATGTTAATTCTTTTATTTAGTGCACAGCCAGCACCATTGCCTCCTTGCATTTTTTACAAAGGAAATCCTTGCATTCTCACCTTATTTCTGTATTTTCTGCAAACAGGACTTGTCCTGTCAGTTTTCTCTGTCATAAAGGAAGCCATGCATCATGTTTCTTCACATTGAATCCCAGCACCATACCTCATAGAGTGCTCTATCAGATTGTCTTTTATTTCCTATAATGCTAAATAATTTATTCTCATTTGATTTCTGTTCAGATGATAAAGGGTGAAGAAGACCTATATCCTCTATTAATATTTTTTTTCCCTAACAACCATCTGAGGTTTCCAGACACCCGTTAATCTCAGCAATCTGGCTTCTGTCTCACCCTCTCCTCTACATCTTCCCTGGGTAAGTCATTCACATTTGTGTTTGTGCAAATCCAGCGGTTGTTTTACTCAGCCTCACTCCATTTTTTTCTAAAGTGTATGACCCCCTTATTCATTCTCTCTGTCTTGTCTTCTTTGCCATGGTCATTCCCTGTTTTCCTTACAACCTTCACTATGATGCACTGGGCAATGACTGGTTCTTTTCTCTCTACACCTCACTAGATGAGATGGTGACGGATTTTGTTGTTGTTGTTACTTTTGTGGCTATAATTACTGTTTTTACGTACTCTAGAGTTGTCTGAAATTTCCTTAGAAATTTCTGATGTGGTGCAGGCATTTCAGACTTGACAGATTCTAACCTGTATAGAAATGTTATCATTCTCTTTTTGTGTGTTTTTTTAGAGACAGGGTTTCTCTGTGTAGTTTTGGAGCCATCTTTCCCACCCAACATCCAGTAATTTTCAGATGTTTTCATCAAGGCACAATAAAATTAGCATTTTATTCAATTGTATAATGTACTTGAGAAACAACTTTGACCTATATTTTTACTAAGAATACATTGCTGATTCTGTGATAATAGGTCCATATTTTATTTTCAAAAATGTCTTCAAAAGTATGGTATCCTATTGTTTTTTTTTTTATGCCAATTTTGACTTTCCACCAGCTTTGCCAAATGCTGAAATGAAATGTTAGGAGATGAAAGAAAGCTGCCAGGATGCCTGCACTGTTTTAGTGCAGCACAGTCTTCTCTATTAAATTTTAATTTTTACAGGACCCTTCTCTTTACATGAGGAAACTTGGAAGGTGAAGAACTTAAATAATCTCATTTCTTCCTACCCAGCTTTCTGTTACATAAAAGGAATATTTGGTAGACTTACGCAAGTTTTTAGTATTATTTCTTTACAGTTATAGGCCAGGTAACTTCTAAGTGTGAAAGTTTCTTTGCTTGTCTGAGCTGTTTCATATATTCTATGTGCATATTATATTGCATATGTTATGTATCCCATCATTTGGGACTTTCACCCATCACAATTTCTTCATTGTCATTTATGCTTTGGTAAATATTTTGATAAGATTTTCTTTAAATATTTACCATAGAAAATAGTTTAACTTAATTATGCACAAATCTTAATGCCTATATACCTATTAACTAGCACTGTGGTAGTAAGAGAACACTGGAGAAATGAGATGTCTAGGTCATTAAAATATTTGATGCACAAGTATGAAGACCTGAATTCAGATCCTTAGTCCTCACATAAAAGCCAGACCTTGCTATATTCCTCTAAAACCTCAGTGCTGAAAAGCTATGGAGAGACAAGTGTAACTCTGAAACTTATTGCCTAACTAGACTAGCAGAGTCAATGTTTCCAAACCCCTGAGAGACCTTGCTTCAGACAATATAGTGATGAGTAATTGGAAGAAGTCATCCAGTGTGGACTTCTGGCCATCATGACGTGGTCACACATGTATTGATGTACTGTTACAGGTGCACACACACCAACAGGAACACATAAAAATAACAAACACATAGACATTTGTAAATATTTTTGGACAAAGAAAATTTTAAATAATATAATGTCTACACTTGAACTGTTGATTTAAGTGTCTCAAACATCATAGACAGTGCAAATAAATGACTTAGTGGTGTGTCAAAAGACCTTGGAAAAACAAGAATGAACAACAGCCAAAAAATAGCTGTGGAAAATAATCAAAGTCAGAACATAATTTAATGAATAGAAATGGCAAAAGTAAACCAACCCATAAAAATCAAATCAATAAAATGAAGAATTTTTTCTTTGAGAAGATTAACAATACTGACAAACTCTCAACTAAATTAGCCAAAAGAAAAAGGAAAAAGACCCACATTAATAAGAATAGATATGAAATGGGATACATTATAACAGATCCCAATGAAATTCAGAGCATTTCAAGGACATATTTTCAAAATTTTTGTCCCATCACAGTATAAAATCAAGAAGAAATGGATCAATTTCTTAATGCATATATAATATCGTAGTTAAACCAAGAAAAAAACCCCAAGTAATTTCATCACAAACATTGAATCAATAATGAAACACCTTCCTCCCAAACAAGCAGAGGCCCAGAGGGATTTTTCACATTATTCTACTAGACCTTAAAGAGGAACTCAAAGTTTCTCCAACTATTACACAAAACAGAAAGTAAAAGAATGCCTCTGATGTCTTTTTATGAAGCCATCATTACACTAATATCTAAACCAGATAAAGACCCAACAACAACAAAAAGAAAATTGTATACAGCTTCCCTGATAAACACTGATGCCAAAATTCTCAATAATGTATTTCTAAACTTAGTTCAAGAATACACAAAATAAATAATCTACTAAAATAAAGTTGGCTTCATCCCAGAAATGCGAGGATGGTTAAACATACTTAAGTCAGTGTATATAATGCACTACATAAACAGACTCAAGAGCGAAAACTGTACAATCACTTCACTAATACAGAAAAGTTTTCAACAAAATCCAACATCCATTCTTGATAAAAGTACTAGAGAAGCAAGTAGTAATAGGACATGCATCAATATAACAAAGGTGATATATAAAAACTCACTGTCAATATTATGATAAACAACAACAAAACTCAAAACATTCCCACTAAAATCAGGAGCAATGCAATGATATCCATTTTTCTCTACTCATTTTCAATGTAGTACTTGGAGTCTTAACTTGAGTAATAAGGAAACTGAATGATATATGAATAAGAAGAGGTCAAAATATTCTAATTTACAAATAATATGATTCCATATACAAAAGACCCTAAAACTCCATAGTTTTTCCATCCAACAAAGTAGCAAGATATAAAATTAACACACAAAAATCAGTACCCTTCCTATATACCACCATTAAATATGCCAAGAAAAATAATCAGGGAAACAATTTCATTTATAATAGCATAAAATATAACCATGAGTAAATCTAACCAAGGTAGTAAAATCTATGTACAACAAAGGAATTAAGATGCTAAAGAGAGGAGGAATTGAGGAAGAGCCTAGAAGATGGAAATACCTTCAATACTCACAGATTAGCAGATTAAAACTGTGTAAATAGCCATCTTACCAGGAGCAATATCCAAATTAAAAGCAATCTTCAACCATTTCTAATGTAATTTTTCAAATAAATAAAAATAACAATCTTAAATATATATAGTATCACAAAATTCTCAGATGATCAAAATAGTCCTGAAAATAAAAAATACTGCTGGATATACCACCATCCCTGATTTCAGGTTATACTATAGAGATAGCAGTCAAACAGCACTGGCATCAAACAGGCATATTGATCAATGGGCTAGAATCAAGGAACCAGATATGAGCCAGTTCTTCTACAGCTACTTTTGTTGGACAATGATGCCAACAATATACATTGGGAAAAGACAGCATTCTCAACAAACATTGCTAGAAAAGCTGGATACTTACATGTAGAAGAACAAAACAAGATCCTTATCTCTCACCCTGCAGAAAACTGAACTCTAAATAAATTAAAGACCTCAACATAAGACCCAATACCCTGAGTCTGATAAAAGAAAAGAGGAAATACACTTCAACTTATAGCTACATGAAATGGCTTTCTGAATAGTAACCTGATAGCACAGTCACTAAGACCAGAAATTAATAAGGGAGTTCTCATAACACTTAGAAGTTACTGTACATAAAAGAACACTATCACTTGAGTGAAGAGGCAGCCTACAGAACAGTTAAAAAAGGAGAAGTTTAATAATTATACATCTGACAGGAGATTAGTATTCTAGAATATATAAAAAAAAATTAAAAAAAATAAACACAATGAAAACAAATAGCAAAATTTAAAAGTGGGGAATGGAACTAAACAAATAGTTACAAAAATAAAGGAAAGAAAAGAAAAGAAAAACAAATGGATGATTTGCATTTCATGGGTCAGTCCTTAGCCACCATGGAAATGCAAACCAAAACTACCTTAATATTTCATCTTGCCAAAGTCAGAATGTCTAAGATAAATAAACAAGTGACAACAAATGTTGGTGAGGATATATAGAAAGAAAAACACTACTCACTGCTGGAGGGACTGAAAATTGGAAGAGCCACTATGGAAATCAGTGAAGAAGTTATTAAAAAAAATTAGAACTAGATCTATCATATGATCTTGATAGGCCATCACAAAGACTCCATGTCCTACTACAGCGATGTTTGCTCTTTCATGTGTATTGTAGCTCTGTTCAAAATAGTCAGGAAGTGTAATTAACCTAGGAGTCTATTAACAAATAAATTGGTAATGAAAATGTGGTACAATTATACAGTGGGATATTAATCAGCAATAAAGAAATTTGAGACTGTGAAATTTGCAGTTAAATGGATGGAGCGGGAAATAATCACTTTACTTCACATTTTGTCTTTTATGTCAAGGCTAGTTTTGAATCTTTAGATATTGAGAAGTCAGAATACTGGTAAGGAGCTATTAAGTGGATTTTTTTTTCCGAGAGAAGAGAAATGGAGCACAGGTGTTAGGAAGGAGAAATGAGGAATGATTGGGCAAAAAGTATTAAGTATGGTGAGGAATGAGAAAGAGGAAGTACAGTAAGGGATAACTAATACTAAATATCCTTGAAAACCTCCTATGGAAGCTTACTAAAATATATACATATATAAAATAATTTAAGTGGAGCTATCTTATAATAAGGGGACAGTGCCTCTCCCAGACACCATAGCCTATCAAATAGAAAGTCTGCTGCCATATTGGCTCGTAGCTTTTTAGAGTGGTCAGCCAATGAATGGTCTAACTTGAGACCCACAGAATGAGAGCCCATTCCCAACAATCCAGATCAGGAACTGGAAGCTGGATGATGGTTCAGAGACCTAGGACAGAACCAAACACAACTAATCAAAAGAAAAAAAAAACTCAATGAAATGTTTCTTAATACTATTCTGCTATACTCATAGATGAATGTTTAGCCCAATTATCCTCAAAGAGTCTTCCTCCAGCAGTTTATGGGAGCAGATGCAGAGACCCATGGCCAAACATAAAGCAGAAGAGGGGTAGGAAGGATTGTAGGAACCAGAGAGGTGTGGGACAACAGGCTCCGCTCATACTGGCTAGCTTTCAAAGTGCTGAGAAAATTTAAAATATGACTCAGCTGTGGATTCTGGAAGCTACAACACTGAGGGGCTGGGCAAGATGTGCCTATCTGTGTAATAGTGCTAGGAATGCTATGGTAGTAACCAAGTCCTTTCCATTTAAATTTAAACCTCACCACACAAGATAGATCTCATGCCTGGCACTGTTAACCGGGTGAAGAAGCTGTAGTTCATTATGTTATAGCCACCACCAGGGATCCTAATATTGTTCTTTTACATGAACATAGCATTAAAGTACGTATCTTTTTTAATAAATATTTTTATTTTATAATTAATTTAATTTTACATATCAGCCACAGATTCCCTTGTCCTCCCTCCTCTCACCCGCCTGCCTTCTCCCCCAATCCACCACCCATCCTCACCTCCTCCAGGGCAAGGTCTCCCCTGGGGATTCAGCCCAGCCTAGTAGATTCAGTTGAGACAGGTCAAGTCCCCTCCTCCCTGCACAAAAGCTGAGCAAAATGTCTCAGCATAGGCCCTAGGTTCCAAAAAGCCAGTTATGCACCAAAGACAGGTCCGGTCCCACTGCCTGGAGGCCTCCTAAACATTTCAAGCTAATCAACTGTCTCACTTATCCAGAGGGTCTGGTCCAGTTCCATGGGGGCTCCTCAGCTATTGGTTCACAGTTCCTGTGTTTCCACTAGTTCGGCTATTTGTCCCTAAAGCATACACCTTTTAACCCAAAGATTAGTGTAGCTTTCAACCTTCATTGGAGAAGTTTTTGTACCCAAAGAACCATAACTAGTACATGTGTAGAAAATAAGATATTGCAGTGTTCAGCTAAAAATGAGACATCCCCATCATACACCCGTCTTAGAAGCCTTAGGGATTATTTTAGAAGAGGAGCAGAAATCCTGTGAAGAACCAGAAGTAAGCAGTAGAAGAGGACAGTAACTAGGTGTTTTCTTTACATAACAGTTCAGTTGTACAGATGAACTTGTAGCAGCCATGACTACATGCATAAGAGCTGTACATGATTACGTCAGACACAATCTCAGCGTGGACAAGGGAAGTGGTTATTAAGTCTCTCCTCTACCTGAAGAACTATTGGCAACTACTGGCTTCTCGGAGATCTGGGAGAGGCAGAGCCAGTTTTCTTCTAGGATATGGGCCCTGAAGAGCTACTCCTGCTCTGGTATGTGGCCCAACATTCATGCACATATTAGCAGCACTACATAGACTCAGGGAGTTTTTTTAAAAAAAAAAAAAAAACGACACAAAAATTCGAGGGAGTAGTAGGTTATGGAGTTGAGGGCAGATTGGATGATAGGGAAGTGGGAAGTAGATTTGATTTAAACACATTGTGTACATTTATGAAATTCTGAAGTGATGAAAACAATGAAATCATCAAGGTATTCAATATGATAATTTCACATACCTATACTTCATTTAATGATTACCACAATCAAATTTGTTAGCATCTATCTGTAGCTTCTATGTGCATGTGTTTGTTTGTATATTGACATGTGTGCAAATACATGATATGTAAAGGTACAAAATGGTCATCATACTATGTTTGATATCTCCAGAATTATTTATCTTATTATTTTATATATAAGCTAGTACCATTTGATCAACATCCCCCTTCTTCTTCAATTTTCCAGTTCCCAAAAACCATTTTGCTATTGCTAAAATAGTTTATTTAGATTCCATATAAAATTATTTGTCTTTATGTGTCTGACTCATTTTATTTATTTCAGTATCTTTCAAGTTTATGTACATTACTACACATGATTGGATTATCTTCTCTTAAAAGCTAGATAGTATTCTATTGTTTGTGTATAGAGTAATTTTTTCTTTCACTTATGCTTCTATGGGGACAAAGTTGTTCTATTTCTTGGCTATTGTGAATTGTACTATTTCTTGGCTATTGTGAATTGTACTACCATGGAGATATGCAAGTAGAAACTTCTCTCACATACTGGTTTAAAATCTTTAACTGTGTAAAATTAGCCGAGGAATGCTAAATCATATGTAGTTCTGTTTCTGACTTTTAGACAAACTTCATAGCATTTTCTATAATGCCATACTAATTTACATTTTTATCAAGAGTGGGCATGGGTTTATTTTTCCATACCTGTTCCAATTATTTTTATTGCTTGTATTTTTTAAAATAACCATCCTAACAGGGATGATTCTTAATCATGCTTATGAATTTTTTTATACTCTTGGTGATTAATGGTGTTGAGAACCTTTTCATATGCCTGTTGATTATTTATATGTTCTATTTTAAGAAAAGTTTATTCAGGATCTTTTACATTGCTTTATTGGGTTGTATTTTGGTTTTCTTCTTGTTATATTTTTGGATATGAACATAATTCCAGACATAAAGTACAGAAATATTTTTCCCTTCATATGTGTCATCTTCTGGTTTTGTTCATTTTTTTTCCTATGTAACTGCTTGGCTTGAGGAAGTCTGATTCTCTGATTTTCCTAACCTGTATTTTTGTATCAAATCCGAAGAATCATTGTAAAGATCAATGTCAATTATTTTCCCCCTTTATATTTTCTCATGAGTTTTAAGGTTTCAGATTGATAAGTCTTTAACCTACTAGATCTTTCAAAAGCATATATTAGTCATCATTGTATTACCATTATGGCCAATAATTTATAATACTTGTGTCTCATTTCAGGGTGCTAACTTGGTTAATGATTGCATATAAAACATCTTGAATTAAAGCATAATGATTAGTATGCATAGTAATCTTAACATTTGGAAATGATTTATGAATGTGATAATTTATTGTCTGTTGCTTTCCTAAAACAAGTGAGAATGTGTAATACACAAAAAGAAGTTAGTTTGGACTATAGTTTGGTGGGCTGGATATCCAAGAGCCTAGCTGGCACTGATATATATGTGATGAGGCCCTTCTTGGTCCATTCTAACAGAGGAGAAGGTATCTAAGAGCCAACTGTGCCAACCCACTTCTGTATCTTTCACTTTTTCTAACGTTACCAACGCTATTAGTAGAGTTTGCCTTTATAACCTCCTCTAGTCATACTGAATTCTTCCAAATTCTGTCTCCAAATACTACTGTCCACATGAATCTAAGGAATAAATGTTCCAGACATATAGTTCTGAGAACACATTCCAAAACACAACAATAACTCATAATAATCAATTGACTGGCATCCTTCATTTAGGTAAGAAGGAAGTTTTATATTGTATGCCAACACTCTTCTATTCTATAGCTACAGCATATAGACTTTAATAGCAGTGAAATCTCAGCATTCAGTTTGCAAGTGTGAAGTCAGAAACATATAATGGATTGAATTTGTTTCATGTAGAGAAATTAGATGATAAGCTCCTTAGTTACCCAATATTTGGTCTTAACCTTATAAGTCAAAGTCCTCTTCAGTTGCAAGATATACTTGTTCTTAAGTTTTATTGGTACTAATTTCTTATAAAATTATGACAACACATTTGATGGTATGTGATACTGATCCTATTCTGAGGCATATACACTGACTATTGATCATTGACATCGCCTGTCACTTTGGTATTACTGTAACATTTACAAGATTGGCAGTGCTTACTTTCATTATATAGAATAGATAAACTTTAAGAGAGAAATCATACACTGCTCTCCAAGTTTGGGAATTGCTTCTAAGATATTTAACTCACTTCATTACTTATAATTAAATTCTGATACTCAGATTTGATGTTTTCTGTCCTTGAAGAAGAAGCCCCCAACAGAGGAGAAAATAACTTGGTTCCTTGAATAATTAGGAAAACATCTTAACCTTTAGCTGTAGCAGTTCAGTAGAAAATTTGATTAGATTTTAACATAGCAATAACATAAGATACCATTTCTAAGACAGTGTCCTTCAGAAGACCTCAGGTTCTAATGCCATTAATTGGTTAATACCACATTATTAAAATTTGATTATACTTTAGCAGGTGACTATGAAATGAATATATTACTTATATATGTCCTCTGAATGTTCTCTTTTTTTGCTATGGTATACGAAAGGTAACTTGGAATTAACAGTTTCCCAAACATCAGAAAATTTTTATTTTGAGGAAATATTAATACACTTAATGATTCAGATAAATGTACCCAACAGTTGTTATATTTTTAGGTTTTCTATTGGGAGTCTGTCTCAGATGACAGATTTTTACATGAATATGTACATCTGAGTATAATATATATCTAGAACGTGTCTAAAGTATATTACATACATACACACATTATATATATATATAACAAGTAATATACATTTCTTTATTTTAAATTCATATACTTAATTTATTCTATTATTTGTGACTATGTTCTATATTGATATGCCTTGGTAAATTACCTAAAGTAAAATGTGTAAATAATATTCCTATTCTTCCTCTACAGATGATTCAGGCAGCTTGAGAAATCATAAATGAGGGGTCTAGTTACACAGTCCACAGTACATTCAAGAAAATTAAGGCATGCACAAACTTCTAAGCATCCATCTACTTTTATTCCTGCCCTGAACATTGTGATTGACTGTCAACTTGGCAGGATCTAGAATAACCTAGGAGACCAGTCTTTGACTACAGCTGTAAGGAATTATCTAGATTAGGTTAACGGTGTTGGGAAGACCCGACTTAACTGTTGGACAAATAGAAAAGAGGAGGAGAGCCAAACCTTAGCATTCATCTCTTGCTGCTTCCTGACTGTGGATGCAGTATGGGCAGCTTCCTTGTGTTCCTGCTATGATGACTTCCCTGCCATGATGGACTGTACTCTTGAACCGTGAGCCAAAATAAACCCATGATCAAGCTGCTTTTGTCAAGGTATTTTTAACACAGCAAGATGAGCAGTAAACAAAAACAAGTAATATTTGTTTACTATTTTGCATTTTCACATCTTACTCAGTGTTGTCACATTTCTCCAAATGTGTCCAGGTCAGCTTTATTTTCATTTTGTAATAGAAACCTTCAAGGTCAAAATATTAAAATTATTTAGTGTCAATTTTGTCATATTTTTTAGTAGCTAGGAAGCTTTACAATTTACCCATTAGTTTAATAAGGAGATGCTGTTAAGTGCATAGTACAAACTTATTATTTATAAAATTTTCAAAATTACAGAAAAATTATAAATTTTTACTAACAAAGAGTTTTGTATGCTCACCTCTACTTTTCCTATTAGCATCTTACACTGATAAGGTACATTCATCATAATTAATGAACCAGTAAGGATGAAGTGTTATTAACTAAATCCTACCCTTTTCCACATTGCTTAGTCATTAGCTAATGTTCTTTTTCTGTTCCAGGATTCATTCCAAGATCTCCCACTGCATTCAGCAGTCAGAACTCCTTTGACTTGTCTTGGTTGCAATGATTTCCAGCCTGACTGTTTTTCTGAGAATATTGATCTGAATTGTTGTCAATTGGAGTCTGTCTTCTGAATGGTTGGGTTATGGACTTCAGGACAATCAGAGGGAAGTGTCAATGTCCTCACATATTAATGACACCACTTGTCAATGTTGGCTTTTACCTGATCATCTGGTTGAGGTGTTTGTTACATTTCTCCACCTTAAAGTTATTTTTTCCTCCCCTTTTTTAGTGTACATTTGAAGCATGTCTTTAGTTGCAGATCTTACTAAAAGGGTAAAGAACTGTGCTTCATCTCTTGAGGATATAGTATCAATACAAGTAATTACAACGCCGTGGCATAGGGAACTTGTCTGTGCATTTTTAGTTTATTTTTAAATTATATTAGTATGCATTTGTGAATATTTTATTTTAAGATTATAATTGAATACTACCTTATTTTGTAGAAAATCGTTTCTAGCTTTGGCTATCAAGAACTTTTCTAGCCATTTGTGTGTGTGTGTGTGTGTGTGTGTGTGTGTGTGTGTGTTTCTTTACATATTCAATCACTGTGAGTTTTTATAACTACTTATTTTTTTTATATACTATCAGACACTTCAGCTCATCTTGAATATTTCCTACCATAGTCTTGAAATCACATTTTTTGCAAGCAGTTTTTTTTGTTCTTTGTTTTTTGTTTGTTTGGTTTTAATTGAGAAATCCAGGTAGAAACCAAATCTGGAATCTAGGTCTGTGCTCTAATATTGGAGGGTGTTAGTTCTAGGCTTTATTAGCCCACAAAGGAATTTGTGCATATGTGTGTGTGTGTGTACATTTGTGCGAATTTGTGAATAAATATACATATGCTAATTTGCATATATACACATTTACAAATATTCTATATGCAATCATTTATATCTATATCATGGTAAATATAATTTCAGACTTGAAAGGTGTTTTAGTTTAATTTCTGTTGCTGTGACAAGTACTCTAGAAGAACGTGACATAAAGCAGAACAAGGTTTATTCTGCTTACAATTCCAGGTTACAGTTTATCATTGAGAGAAGTCAAGGTACGAACTTAATGTATTATATCCTACAGTCAAGAGCAGAGAGAAATGAATGCATCCATTCAGCTTGCTTGTTTGTTTTCCCCTGCTCTCTCCAGTCTTAGATAGTTCAGGGTGCTATGCCTACAGGATTGTTCTGCTCACAGTGGGGTATTGTTCTCCTTATATTAATTGACAGCCCCTCACAAACATGCATACAGATCAGCCTAATCTAAATAATTCCTCATTAAGATTTTCTTTTCAGGTGATTCTAGGTTGTGTGAAGTTGACAGTAAATGTTAACAGTCATAAAGTTGTGTGAAGTTGACAGTAAATGTTAACAGTCATAAGGTTGTAACTTTATGTGGCTGTTTTGTCATTGACTAAATATTTGTATCCTTCATTGTATTCATCAGTATTGAAGCCCTGGATCCTACCTAATATGAGCATATTTAGACATGGCAGTTCTAAAGAAGCATCAAGTTTAAGTGATACATGGAAGATGGGGCACTGGAGTGGTAGGATTGGGATTAGAGTAAATAAACACGGAAAAGAGAACACTGCTTTTGCTGTAAAAAGAGATCATTCGAGCACACAAGACGATAGTTGCTTTAACTCAGCAAAAGTGGGTTTGGGAGTAGTCTCTTTTTTCTGCTGTGATAAAATACTCTGAAAGTTACTTATACCAGAAAGGGTTTACTCTGGTTCACAGTTCAAGCTGGAGCTCAAAGTTTCTGGTCATATTATATCTCTAGTATGGAAGTAGATAGACAACAGTGCACAGTGGCTCCTCACCTCTCCTACTTCACTTGTACAGTCCAGAATTCCAGCCAGGGATTGTCCCACCATGGGTTTTTGTACCTCAGTTAAGGAACTTCTGATAATCTCATACATGCATGGCAAGAGGCCCATCTCACAGATGATTCTCACCCATTCTGTTAAGTTGACAATTGACACTAACAATCACAAACCCTAACTTGTTGGTCTTTAATCCTTGACTTAGCCTCCAGAGCTTTAGAAAAGTAAAATTTTATTATTTAAGAAGCCCAAAAGGGGTATTTTGTGGTGGCTGAATGAGCAAACTGATGAAGTATCTAGGCTTCATTATGTAAGCATAAGCTTCAAAATCGTAATAAAGTGAAAGAAATAATGAATTTCAGTGTTCATGTTTTCCAGATTTAACACCACAAACTTTTAAATGAAATATTGCTCAACAGAAAAAAAACACACAGAAAAGAAAGGTTGGTCTAGTTTATACTTGTATCAGCTAAAAACAAGTACTAAAAAGTACATTATTTAACTTAAATGTGATTTCCTTATTATTATACTGAAGTTACCATTCCTGCAGTTTTCAGTTCCTCAGAGCATGTGCTGGGATTCGAAACAGAATGCAAGGCTGGTGAGAAAAGCAATGGTGGCATTTAATGGGGCAAACTTCCGCTTTATGTAAATAAGTGAGATGAACGCTGACCTTGTGTTAACAGACATTTAGGACATGTATACCTCTTACATGTCTAAAGTTGTAGGTGAAGTTAGAGAAGTAGAGTGCTTATTCCAGAAATAACACCACAGGTAAAAAAAAAAAAGTGAATCAAGTCTACACTATGTTTACTATACTTTCTCCTGAAAATAAAATACGTTGGATCCCTCAAATATTATTTCAAAGCATTTTTGTATACTTCCAAGAATACAATGTAGGCTAGGTGTTTTAAATTAGCATATTTTGAGAAAAACAATAGTTTTAAGAATATACAAGAAACAAAATAATTTTTTTTTATTTGCAAGATATCTATGCCCCCAAACACAGGTAGATTTCAAAAGACTAATGAAACATGTCTTTCTTGGACCCTGGTAAAGGGAAATAAGGACTTTTGTGGCTAGTTTCAGTTATTTGTATACCCTGATAGCACTGTGTGTCATGACATAAACTAGAGAACACACCTGATTTCATGAGGCAGGGGGTCCTTGGGACATGTTGCCTCAGCATCAAGCTTTCAGTATTGACACTTGTCCAGGGATTTCAGTTATTACAGAATCTTGATCCTGGCCAGTGCTTGTAAGGAACAGGTCATGTTCTTTCCATGCCGTTTTCTAGAAATGTTTTCATGTGGTGGTACCCTTCTTATTAACATATTGGTGTTGATGGGTTTTCTACTCATGAGATAAGAGAGAGTTTGGAAGTTAAGTTTTAAAATATTTACAACATTAACCCAATGTGTCCTGGGAATTTTTGTTTGTTTACTTTGGTAATGAGGACTCAGATGACCTCATCTAGCCTATTCTCAGCTTTGAGTTCAATATCCAGGTTATGAGACTACCAATCACCATCAGTTAATGGGGTTTAGAGTTATGAAACAGAATAAATTCTGTGATTAACACAAAGGCTATAAAATCTCTAGACTGCTGGTTCTGCACCATGAACTTGTACTCATATTAGACTCCAGGTTTATATTCTGAGCCTACCATTTGACTTTATATCTCCTTGGGACAAATGTTCCCTCATGACCTTTAATTATTGCACTGCCAGTGGAACTGAGGAAACGGACATCATTAGCAGTCTCGCCTGGATAATTAAGAAATAAGTTCAGAGGGATAATTGCTCCATCATTATTTCTCTTTACTGTCTGATAAATTAGATGTTTTATAATTGAGCTGACCGTATGTTCAAATCTATGCAATTAATAGTTCATTATTTTAATTTAGAAATTTATACATGCGTACAAACTATGGTCCTTTCCTCTTCTTCCTCCTTTTCTGTTCATCCACCTTGCGCTGATAATGGGGTGACAAGGGTAGAGTTCTGATGATTTAAGTCTGGCTCATATCAGTGTTATGGATCTATTCTGTATTCATCCCCTGTGACTTATGCCAATGTCAAGGAATCACAAGGATGAAGAGTGGAGAGGATCAAGGCCTTCAAATATAGCTCTGATTGTCTTTGACATTTTAAGTGGAGAAGACATTTTTCTGTTATCTCCCTTCTTCCTAAGACCTGTGGAGATGAATCAAGACAATGCAGAAATGAATTTGAACAAATTTTATATTACCTTTGATTATCCTAGTGGGAGCCTAAAGCAAATCCCAGACTAAGTGATAAAGGAGGTTCTAGAAGACAGTAGAGCCGAATCTGAGACAGCTCCATCCAAAGCAATTAGTGCTGAGATGGAAAATCAGTGGCAGTTTAAAGACATTCATACCTGCTCCAACCTCTGCTCTACCAAGCAGGCTGACTTTGAGAATGCATTTCCTCCTGAAATAGCTTTTCAGAAAGTAAGTGCATCGCATGTGAATTAGTTCCTTCATGCACAGAACTACAAAGCTATAGCCAGGAAGCCCACGGCCCTCTGGGAATTACCTTTTCATTTCCATGGTTCCCTACCTTTTTACCCCAAATTCAGAAACTATTAATTTCATTTCTTCAGTCAGGCTATGATGTGAGGTTGGATAAAAATAATAAAATATTTTACATCATACTTAATGGGAGATAGCACAGAGATGTAGGCATATGGTTTCATGTTGTATAAGTTTCATGAAGGAGATTAAGAAGGATGAAAACTCAAAGGAATGTCAAGAGCTTTTGTTACCTGCCTCAGCTGAAATTTACCTGCATCTCACATAACTCTATGCACCCACAACATGGACAATGAAGAGGGGAAAACATGCACACAAACAATGTGCATGCATCCCGCTAAAATGGAGTGCTTATTGGACTCACTAAATAATATTGAGTCTCATTCAAAGCCTTCTAGATTGTTAAAATTTGGGGTGGATTCCTCAGAATACAGACAAATAGCACTAACACAAGATTATTAAACAGAGACTTTCATTTGTAAAAAAAAAAAGTGCATTTTTGTTTACTCTTTGAGAATTTTACACATGTATACAATGAGTTTTGATCACATCACCTCCCATCCACTCCAACTTTTCTCAGAACTACCTACCATAGTCTCCCTCTCACCTTCATGTTTTCTGCTTTTGCATCCTATTGAGTCCAATTAGTACTGCCCATATGTGCCTGGGGCCATTCATTGGAGCATGCCAACTACCAAGGGTCACATCCCTGAAGAAAACTGACTCTCCCTCCCTCAAACAGCCATCAATTATCCATGTCTCCTCAGCTAAAGGTGTTTTTTTTTGAGATCCTTCCCTATCCATAGGCAATCACTTTTATTAGCTATATATTACCAAACTATTTCATTATTATAAAATTTAGTAAAACACAATGTTGATCACTAAATTTCATACATGCTTAACTTTTAACTTTTATTTTTAATTTACAAATAATAAATGTGTGTTTATGTAGTATTTTGATGGATAAATACATTACACAGTGGACAATTAAAGCAATTAGCATATTGTCTCAAACACTTTCTATTTATTTGTAATAAGGATATTAAAGATCTTGCTTTAGGTCTTCTAAAAAAAAAATACCATGCGTCAGTATCAGCTGTAGTCACATAATTGCAAGAAGGCAGAAGCTGTTCTTTCCTAATAAAACTTTGTGTTCTTGTAAAGCAGCTTGTTCTTCTTCTTTCACTATCCCCTGCAGTCTCTGCAACCATTCTACAGAGTTCTACTTGCTTGGCATTTACGTATAGGAGGAGAGAACATGCTTTAGTTGTCTCTCTGTGCCTCATTCATTTTACCATAGCCCTCTAGGTTTACCTATGCTGCTGAAAATGAGAGGATTGAGTTATTTTTGTAGATGGAAGTATTCTACAATGTATTGTATAGCACAGTAAGAAATTCATTCATCAAGAGATCCAGGAGAGGAGAAATAAGAGGCATTAAGGGAGAGGGGCAAGCATAGTAAAAGAACACATGCAATTTGAAAATGGAAGGGGGCAGTGTGGGTACAATGTTTTAATCAGGATAGAGAGAAGGGAGGTGGGGAAAGGAGAAAGTAGGGGGCATGTCAAGAAAAACTAGTATGTATGAAATGGCATAAGGAAAGCTGATAATCTATAAGCTAATTTTAAAAAATATTGGGCTGTGGTGAATTTTAAAGGGCAAAACGCTTCTCATAACACATGGAAAGTTAAGTTCAAATCCCCAGAAGATACACAAAAGTCAGGCATAGTAGTATTCATCAGTCCTCCCAAGTGGACACACTCACATGTGTACACACACACACACACACACACACACACACACACACACACACACACACGGTTAACTTTTTAATATCTAAAAAAAAAATCAACTCACCTGCCAATGGACACAGAGGTTGACATGTCATTGTTGACAACTACCATTAATTAAGAATCCTTGTCTTATCTTTGAAGGAAAAGCTTTTCGTTTTCTCTAGTCAGTATATTAGCTCTGGGTTAGGTAGGACAATTTTGAAAGTTTCTTTATTGCTAAGTACATAGGAAGAATATTAGAGAACTCAATGTACAGAAATGAAGCTAAGGTAAATGCATGAGATAAATGATAAGGTTATCTTAGGATGTTAACCACTGTGAATTCTATTGTGCTGATTCAGTCACCTTTGAAGTTAAGAGATTATATACTGTAAATCATCATATATTGGCACAGTATAAAGTGAGCACACTTATTTCGCACACCATAAGAACTACTTTAAAGGGAGCATGGAAAGCTCCTAGCATCAAACTTGGTATATAGTAGGTGGTGAGCAAATGAGTAATATATAATTTAGAATGTAGGAACAACTGAAGAGAAAATGATTTCAAAGCCTCAAGTATTTTCTTTTATTTTTTTGTGTTGCTCACAATATAATGAGCATCCATCATAACAAATACATTTGAATTCACACCCACTGCTACTTTTGTTTCTCTATGATTCTTCAAGATATATAACTGTTTCACATTCTTTTGCTGAAAACTAGACTTCACATTTTATTCACATTAGATGGTATACATTTAAAAGTGTCAAACATTGTAATAGAGTAAGATATTGGATTAAATGGAAAAGGAAAATAACACGACCATTTACTTACAAGATGCTATTGGCCATTTTTATTGACTTTTACAGTAGGTTGCAGAAAGAACTTTAAGCATTTCACAGTGTCGTCAAAATTATGACAACCAAATCAGTGGAGGAGCATTAAGGATGCTGGAGTACGAGAAAGGTATGTGTTACTTAAGAGAACTCAAGAACATTTAGGAGAATATCCCTTAGTGGAGGCTTATTTGCATATTGAATAATTTAAAGACAAACCATTAGCTGATCAATAGAAGTTCATTATAAATTTGTATATAATAAAAATGTATAAAATTGATTAGACCAGAAGGCAGTTATTAATCCTGCTAGCAATACCTACTTAAAAGTGTTTCAATTATAACGAATATGAATTAGGAAGGAGTCTATTTTCCTTAATATAAAAGACTTAAATGTGTTTGCTAATTAATATACTTTGAATAAGCTTCACAGATTCTGTGCCAATTTCATTATTACCCTAATCACTTCAGGTTCGACTCTAATTATAATGTAGATCATGACTATTGGCAGATGAAGATTATGGATGGTGAGAAAAACTAATTTTGTCTCCAGCAAATGTAGGGAGGTGTGCAGCAAATCCAATCAAATAGCAAACTGATTGGTTATATAGTGTGTTAATTTTAATGACTTTAGCATTAATGTGTTAGCAACTTTCCTCTCTGCTGAGACAAAATACCTGCAAAACCATCGAGGATGGAAGAGAGGGTTGATTTTGGCTTCTGGATTGAGGATATTGTCTTTTATTACCGAGGAGGAAAGATGGAGAGCCAATGAAGTGGCTCTTTGGTTCCACAGTCACAGTGGGTCCATAGTCAGGCCACCGCATTCACCAATGCTGCATCTCAGCTGGCTTCCTACATTTCTCCCTTTTGTTTAGTCCGAGACTAGTCCATGATATGGTGACATGCATATGCAGTGCCGAATATTCTAAACCACATATCTGGCCTCTGTAAACCATAACTTCCCAGTCTGAAATGTTAGGCTGAGGTAGAGAAACTGACTTCTAGCATGCAGTTCTTAAAGTATTTCTCCTTAATTTTGTATTTGTAATTTTTTTACTTTTAACATTCAATCTTTGATATTTTCATACATGTATACATTTCTTTTGATTGCTTTTGTCCACCTTTCCCTCCCACCCTTATGTACCCCTTCATCTCTATACAAATTCATTTTCTAGGTCCTTGTGTTTTTGTATCGTTTTGAGACTCTAGTCAGTTTAGTTAGGGCCATCTGTGTGACTGTGTGTTTGGACTTTTCCATTAGACCCTAGTGGGTTCACCAGTGGCTACACAACTAATGGCAATGCCTCCCCAATTCCCAGAATCAATCAGTGTCTACTATCTCTGTAGGAAGGGAGCAGGAGTCTCTTGATCTTCTCTACAATTTTTGGTTGGCTGTTGGCAGACCCATCTTACACAGTTACACCAGGCTCATGACTGGAATGGCTGCCTAATGCTCCCTTTCATTATGTTCTACCCTAACACAAGCCCAAAGGCAACAGAATCAAATGACCATAAACCGGAACCTCAGAAACACTAGGCCAAATAACTTTCTTACTTCTAAGTTGAGTAAGTAGCTCAGGTACTTTTTCTCGGAGACAGAAAAAAAGCGGCCTTACTTCACACAGAGTACTTGTATTAACATCTTTATGCAGTTTGTCATTCATATCTTATAACAATAAAGACATTGTTGATCTGTTTGGGAATGAATAATATACTTTTCCCAAGAGACTGTGTGGACATCATGCAGTTAGAAAGAGAGAGAGAGAAAAGCAAATGGGGAGGGGCTGTAAGCCTCCCAGGCCCATCCCGGGAACATAATTCCTCCAGCAAGGAATTCTAAAGGTTCCCAAAACTCTCCAAATTATGCCACTATCTGAGGACCAAGTCTTCCGATAGATGAAGCTCTGGGAGACATTGCTTATTCAGACCACCACAGTAAGTGACCTCCACACTGTTTTCTACACTGGCTCTGTTAACCTGCATTCTCAACAATGATATGCGAAGGATACCTTCAATCCACACACTCACAGGCCCTTGTTTCCATTTGCCTGTTTGATACCAGTCATTCTTACTGGAGTAAAGTGGTATCTAATTGTGGTTTGGATTTATACTTCTATAATCATTCCGGATTACCTTTCCTCACCTACTGGTCATTTTATAACTTCTTTTGAGAAATGTCTGTTTAGTGCTATTGGCATTTTAAATGCAGGTCGTTTCTTAGTTGTTGAGTTTTTTTTTTGTGTTCCTTATGCATTATGAGTATTACCCACTTTTCATGTGCATAACTTGAAAATATTTTCTTCTACATTTTAAGTTATGTCTTCATTCTGTTGTTTTATGTCCAATTCAGACATTAAGTTCATATAATACCGTTTGATTATTTTTGCACTTATAGCTTTTGTTTTTGGGGCCTTTACCAGAGTGTTTGCCTATCCCAATGCCCTGATACATTTTCACAAGTTTTTTTCTAGTGTTTTTATATCTTTTTTTCATTTAGAGTTGATATTTGCAGTTCTTGAGAGAGAAGTATCTGGATTCATTCATCTGTACTCAGATACCCAGTTTTACCAGCATCATTTATTTAAAAGACTATACTTTTCTTAAGGTGGTGTTTTAATACCTTTGTCTAAAATATTCTTGGTTATGTACACATTGACTTAGTTTTAGACACTATTATGTTCCACTGGTTATGTCTATATGTCTATTTGTATGTACTGTAGTTTAGGTGTACATACATATGTGAGTGTGTGTACTTGTATGGAAGTCAAAGGCTAAGCTCAGATATCTGCCTCTACTGCTCTCTATCTTATTTATTTGTGAGAGAGAATCTCACTGAATTTTCTTTGACAAGAATCTCTGACTAGCTTGTTGCAGGGATTCTTCTGTTGACATTTCCCCAACACCAGTGATATAAGCATGTATCCCCATGCCCATTGATCATATAGATGCTTTAGGTCTGAACAGTTTCATCTTTTTTTAAATTATCTTTATTTTCTTTTTCATTTTATATACCAACCACAGATCCCCCTCTCTTTCCTCCTCTTGCCCCCCAGTCTCCTTCCCAACCCCTCCCCCATTCCCTCCTCTGACAAGATAAGGCCTTCTATGAGGAGTCAGCAGAGCCTGGTACATTCAGTTGGGGCAGGTCCAAGGCACTCTGCCTGCACCAAGGCTGTGCAAGGTGTACAAACATAGGTATTGGACTCCAGATGCCAGCTCATGAACCAGGGATGGATCTTGATCCTATTGCCAGGGGATGGGGGCTTAAGCAGATCAAGCTTTATCTCACTTATGAAGAGGGCCTAATCCATACCCATGGAGGCTCCACAGTTGTTGGTCTAAAGTTCATGAGTTCCCACTAGTTTGGTTTGTCCCTGTAGGTTTCCCCATCATGATCATGATGCCCCTCACTCATAGAATCTCTCTTCTCTCTCTTCGACTGGACTCCCAGAGCTTGGCCTGGTGTTTGGCTAATGGATCTCTGCATTTACTTCCACCAGTTACTGGATGAAGGCTCTATAATGACAGTTAGGGTATTCACTGATCTGATTACTGGGGTAAGCCAGTTCAGGCAATGGGAAAAGATCTTCACCAACCCCACATCTGACAGAGGGCTGATGTCCAAAATATATAAAGAACTCAAGAAACTAGACATCAAAATACCAAACAATTCAATTAAAAAATGGGCTACAAGAGCTAAACAGATAATTCTCAACAGAATTGCAAATGGCCGAAAGACATTTGTGGAATTGCTCAACATCCTTAGTCATCAGGGAAATGAAAATGAAAATGACTCTGAGATACCATCTTACATCTGTCAGAATGGCTAAGAACAAAAACACTGATGACAGCTTATGTTGGATAGGATGGGGAGCAAGGGGAACACTTCTCCACTGTTGGTGGGAATGCAAACTCATACAGCCACTTTGGAAATCAGTATGGCAGTTTACCAGAAAATTGGGAATCAATCTTCCTTAAGACCCAGCTATACCTCTCTTGGGCATACACCCAAGTAATGCTCAACTTAACACAAGGACACATGCTCAACTATGTTCATAGCAGCATTATTCGTGATATCCAGAACCTGGAAACAACCTAGGTGCCCCTCAACCAAAGAATGGATTAAGAAAATGTGGTACATATACACAATGGAGTACTACCTAGCAGTAAAAATCGATGACATTATGAAATTTGCTGGCAAATGGATGGAACTAGAAAATATCATCCTGCATGAGGGAACCCAGACTCAGAAGGACAAACATGGTATGTACTCACTCATAAGTGGATACTAGATGTAAAGCAAAGGATAATCAGACTACAAACTACAGCTCCAGAGAAGTTAGCTAACAAAGAGGACCCTAAGAGGGACACATGGATTGCCCTGGGATGGGGAAATAGATGAGCTCTCCATGAGTAAACTGGGAGTAAGGGGGAGCAATAGAGGGTAGGGGATGGGGGATGAGAACATAAGGGAATGGGATGGTGGAGCTGGAACAGGGACAGAGTTGGAGAGCAATGAAAGAGATACTATGATAGGAGACATCATGGGGATAGGGAGAAACTGGGTGCTAGGGAAGTTTCCAGGAATCCACAAGGATTACCCAGCTTAGACTACTAGCAAAACTGAACATAGTTTCTTAGTGTTGCTGAGAAACTGTCTGACTGAGCCATTTCCCTACCCTTACATGAGTGCTTTTGATAGCAATGCCATGCTGTTTGGTTATAATAATTTTTGTAGTGTATTAGCTAATACAATGAGTCCCTCTTTGATCTTTATGTTGTAAGGTTATTTTGACTTTTGTTTTGTTGTGTTTGGAGAGAGCGATATTCTTAAAATATTTACTTTTAGACTTCTAAGATGTGTTATTGAGAATGAACTTATTCTGTATTTCACAATCAAGTATTGTACAAGCAGAAATCATTCAGAAATATAGACAGTGAAGATGTATCCATTTCAAAGATGAGCTATCTTCCTTACAGAAATAGAATACATAGGTAGGGAACTCACACAGTATTTTTGATGATGGTGCATTGTAAGTTGTCTGTGCACTTATTTGAATCAATGGGAAAAACATCAATTTGGATTTACTTTGTGACCCTGAATATTTGGTGTCACTAGATTAAAGTGATTCACACATTTATCTTTGAGTTGTGTTATGTAATTATATAACTGATTGTTTGAAATG
Organism: Peromyscus eremicus; assembly: GCF_949786415.1. Classification (NCBI taxonomy): domain Eukaryota; kingdom Metazoa; phylum Chordata; class Mammalia; order Rodentia; family Cricetidae; genus Peromyscus; species Peromyscus eremicus. The sequence goes on from NC_081417.1 coordinate 92,867,911, forward strand.
TTAACTTTCATCATCTTTCTGTATCCATAAGAAATGAGCTTTATGAAATGCTACTTTTGTTTAGCACGTCAGTCTACTTTGTTTCAGTTGTTTAACTCACTGAGCAATATGGTCAGCTATGAGGAGAAAGTTCATCTACCTGGAGAAATGCATGTTAGTCATGGATCTCTCAGTCATTTCAACCAAAGGAAAAGCTACACTTAGCTCCAGATCTTTTCTAGTTATATGGCATATGTCCTCTCAAATTTTTCCCAGTACCTAAATTTCTAAGTAAATTAGTTTTATTCATGGCCATGAAACATTGAGGAGGAAATATCAAGAACTGACAAGGGACTCGAGAGTCACAGTTGCTTGCCCATGTGCTGTGTTAAGTCATTCACTATTTAAGATCTAGCTGCTTTTATATGAGTCTCATGTGGCCATACCTCAAAGCACATATTTAGCAAATTGATCAATTATTAATTACTAGACCAGTTATAATTATTCTTGCATTCATCCCAAATATCATAAGTCACCTGTATGGTTAGTTCCAACAATGCTATGATATATAGAGGTCATCAAATTGTGATACAGGAGTGTTGAAGAGTTCTTCTTAGGCCTCATTTTCTTCCTCAAGATATGGCATGGGGTTTCCTACTGGCATCACCTGCTTTGGAAGACATATGTACCTCTTGTTGTGCCCTGCGTCATGCACACATACCATGCACACAGCTGTCCCTGAGACAGTCCCCTTAAGGCCCTATAACCTGCTTCCTCCATCATTTCACTTTCATCTCTCGTTATCACTCACTTCTATTTTACTTTCTACAATATTGATCACATCATAGTTTATGGTCTGGTGTTTTATGTTCCTTTTTTCTAAACCATTTTCCAATGACTTTCATTGTCACTGTTTTTGCTTAACTGGTGAATTGCTATGCACCCTTCCTGACTCACTTTTGTCACTACTTCTTTGTTTTGAATCCCCCATAGACACGTGAGACAATGCCACAGCCCCAGCTCTAGCACCCAGAGCATATGCTTTAGCTGAACTCCACATACTCTGGAGTTATTTATACAGCCACCCCTCACTTGGGAAGATATCTTACTTAAGGACATGACCTATTATATTGCTTGACAGTCTATATTCATTGACTTGAGAAGAGTAGACTCCTCAATTTTCATTTAAAAAAACTTAATTTGTAAAGGCATTAGCATACAAAAATAAATAATCTTAAGACAAATTGTAGCTTATTCTCAGAAAAAGGAGACACTCCTGATGGTTTATCCAAAGCCTTCTTTGGCTATTTCCACAGACTAATTTGTATTACCAATAATGACAGTGACACCATCATGTGGTAATATATTGTGTACCCTAATAAACTTGCCTGAGGATAAGAGAAGCAGAACAGCCAGCCACTAGTTCGGTGTTTGTTTGTTTTTTTTTTTTTAAGTAGAGAAATTTTATTTTTATTTTCACTTGAAAAGTTACATTTGAATAGAGGTTTACAAATAAGGGCTTTAATTTTGATTTTTTTCCTTATTATAAAAAAGTTGCCTTGGTGGCATATTATGATGCAATTCTAATTGTTAGTGGGATAGTTAATTATTAGTATTAAAACCTAATATCTAGCTGCCACCTTGTAGATGTGGACAAATGTCACCAAGCATGTGTCTCATATTTAGTTGCATTGTATGCTACAACTAAGCCAAGGACTCCCAAATATAGTAAATATGTGTAATGTTTCTAAAATTCACAAACTAAGAATGAGAAACTATTAATGTAGTTTAGTATTTGCTACCTTTACTACATTCCTTTATTATATATATATTTAGGGAAGCTGTAGGGATTATTAACTCAGTTTAGGTAAAGTTTAAAGCTATATTTTGTGGTAAAGGGCCTTAGATTCAAGATGGCCAAAGTACTGATATTATTTATATATTTGCTATCAAGAGAATTATACGTTTTCTTTTTTTTTGCTAACAAAATATTCTAAGTTTTATTTTTTTATTTAAATTTTTTTATTTTATAATTAATTTAATTTTACATATCAGCCACAGATTCCCCTGTCCTCCCTCCTCCCACCCCCAGCCTTCCCCACCCAATCCACCCCCCAATTCCCACTTCCTCCAGGGCAAGGTCTCCCCTGGGGAGTCAGCCCAGCCTGGTAGATTCAGTTGAAGCAGGTCCAGTCCCCTCCTCCCTACAACAAGGCTGAGCAAAGTGTCTCAGCATAGGCCCTAAGTTCCAAAAAGCCAGTTCATGCACCAAGGACAGGTCCGGTTCCACTGCCTGGGGGCCTCCTAAACATTTCAAGCTAATCAACTGTCTCACTTATCCAAAGGGCCTGGTCCAGTTCCATGGGGGCTCCTCAGTTATTGGTTCACAGTTCATGTGTTTCCACTAGTATCAGCCACTAGTTCTTACCTTTACAAAGTCCTCAGCCTAAAGAAAGTGAGTTCCTGTTTCCTTACGCCTTATATACATTTTTCTGCCCAATGGTCACTTCCTGGGATTTAAGGCATGTATGCTTCCCAGTACTTGGATTAAAGGTGTGTACCACCACTGCCTGGCTCTGTTTCCAGTATGACCTTGAACTCACAGATATCCAAATGGATCTCTGCCTCACAGAAGAGTGACAGGATTAAGGGTGTGTGCCACCAGGGCCTGACTTCTGTGTCTAATCTAGTGGCCAACTCTGTCCTCTGATCATTAGGTAAGTTTATTAGGGTACATAATATATAACCACACCATCATCCTCATCACTTCAGATTTCCAGTCTGACATCCTCCATACAATGTGATTAATTTCATATAAGATATGCAATGTCAAGAGTAATATGGGTCAGGAGGCTGGAGGGCTCAGTCATTAAGAACTGCAAAGAATCAGAGATTAGTTCCCAGTAGGCAGCTTGCAACCACCTATAACCAATTCCAGAACATCTGAAACCTTCTTCTGGACTCCACAGATACCTGCACTCACACATGTGTGCATGTGTGTGTGTGCACACACCGCACAAATAAATAAATAAATAAATAAATAAAATAGAAATTATTATTAAAGAAAAGATTCATACAGTAGAAAAATGAATGTGAACATAGTACAATTCTCTGATTATTAAACTATCACATATATCTATGCTAAAATGAATTTTATGTTTCTTATTTTTTCAATAATTAATTCTTGGAACAAAATTATTCATTGATTATAATTCTACAGTAGTTCAATACACTTTTCCGTGCATTAGAAGTCATTTACCAAAAGGAAAAAAGCCCATTGTGGCGTGATTATGTGAATTTTCCCAAATGATTTGAATGGGTTTTACTATTTGCAATTAGATTAAAGAAAAATGTGTTTTATTGAAAACACAGAAGTAGACAGTTGAAAACAAGTGTCTATGCCTCCTTAGCACTGAGTTCCCCCCAGTGGATCCCAAAGGAAATCTCAGACATGGGCATCACATCCTTGGTATCAGGTAAGAAGAGAAAACGCTGCATGGAATAAATAAGCACACAAATAAACATTAGCTATTTCATTTCCTATGTTTGTCTGGTACCTGATAAATATAATTCTTAGTCTGTCTTCTCTTTTAATGATTCAATTTAATTTTCCTGAAATAAACACTTTGTAAACAGTTCAAAGAACAGATAGTACTAAAGAGTTTGTAGCAATAAATGTGATTCCATTTAATTTCACAACTATAAACCAACAGTCTCAAGGAGGCAACCCCTTTCAACTATTGTAGCTAATGCTCAATTTCTATCTCTATATTTGAAAATTACCACAACCACTATTCACTCAACAACTGATGAGTCTATTCCAGACACCTTCCTAAACACATAGAATAAATTAATAATCACCAAAGCAAAGACACCAGCCTGTACAGAGTTTACAGTCTGATAAAGTACTCAAACACAATTCACACTATGCTCGACAATGGAGAATTGTTATGAAAAGGAAACAAAGAATTATAAGAAGATGGTGGTGGTTAACAGGAGGGATGGATGGGGTATAAATGTAAATATCTTCTGTAAGAGCACTTGGACTCCACACTAAAGAATGGACTCTGTGTCTGGCACCCTGCTGATGCTTTGTTCTGTATTAACCTTTAACTTTAACACAAACCAAATGGGGACACGAGAGGGAGGACTGTGACACTGAGCAGCCTTGGTGTGTTTGAAACTTCTGCTGCACAGTGAGTACATAAGGAGGGAAAAGCATGGGAGACTAGAAGATCACCAGCACCTGGAAACTCAGAAACAAACCAAGACCTGACGAGAGGGCAACAATAAGGTTTGCCAAGTTTGAAAGTCTGTATTTACACCCTCTGCATAATATTCTGTCAGATAGCTCTGTAGGATGGTCTGTCTGTCTTCTTGGACTGCTAGCTCTCTAGGATGTTAACCCACTGTCTTCTCAAATTGCCAGTTCTCTGAAGAAAGCTCAAAAGGAATATCTATTCCTGTCTCTGCTTGTGGTTTTTGTTGTTGTTGTTGTTGTTTATTTGTTTGTTTTGTTTTGTTTTTTGGTTTTTGGTTGTTTTTTTTTTTTTTTTTTTTTTTTTTTTTTTTGTAGTTAAAGACATCATGAGCTCTGGTGTTCTAGGCACCCTAGAAAAAAGTACAACTTGCAGTTTGGGTGGATGATCAGGATAAGCAGTCAAGGAATACTCCTCATGAGCAAAGGGTTGAGGGAGATGAGGGAAGCTGCCACTTGCATTTCCTCGTCTCTTACCCTGTACATTTGCCACATTATTCTATATTCCTCCTGACTTGTCCTTTTGGGTTTAAGAGAGAGAAACTAAAAGCACGCTCATGCGTCTTCTCTATGGGCAGTATTTTTTAGTTGTTGGGATTAAATTTACATTGAAAAACTACCAAATTATTGTTTTTAGAAAGGAGGAATTTTTAATTCAGTGCATTATGGAGCATACCTAGATTTCTCCCTACAAATAAAAATGTACATCCCTGGGCTCTGGAGGGTCATTATGGATGCTGGCCCTGCAGTTACTGGGGAACAGCTGACTATAACACAGGACACAAACACACTTCTACTTAAGTTTTGCTTTCCAAAGTTGCTAAAGCCCTTGCAGCTAATGATTTTCTCAATGAGCTCTCTGTAATGGCAGGACTGAAGCTGCTGAGATGGGAGGTGGGGAAGTCCCTTGTCACTCTGCAGACTAAGTGCTCGGAGTGTAAGAGCACCTCAGTTGTCAGACTGGCCCACTACGCTTTATAATCTCTTCTGTCAGCATATGTTTTTGCATTATATATCATATCTTAGATCAATTTCCATTTTCCAAAATACTCTTTGTGCAACTGGAGTTTGTTGCTCAGTTCTAACTTTGCAGATATTTTGCATTCTGTTGTTTTTGTAGAATGGTGTTGGTAGGGTTTCCATATGGAGCAGAAACATTCATATAACTGGCATGCTTAAGCTGAAGCCAAATACTCATTCAGTTAATGAATTAGCTGAAGTATTTCTAAGTATATCAACCACACTCCAGGCCAATACATAACAGAATCCATGTGGGGCTATGGATTTTTGTTTGTTTGTTTGTTTTGTTGTTGTTGTTGTTGGGTATTTTGGTATGCTTTTTATTTGGTTCTTTTTTTAATGGGCTTTGTTTTTTTAATTTTTAGATTGCTTATTTTGTTTTGTTTCTGTTCAAGAGAGAGACAGAGAGAAAGAGAGAAATAACATGAAGTTGGGGAGGTAAGGAAGATTTGAGAGGAGCTCAGGAACAGAAATGATATGATCAAAATATATGTATGAAATTTTAAATAAAAACTCTATTATAAAAAAATTGTGGATTCCCTTCCCTGGGCTCCATACTAGGTCCCACAGCTCTGGAAGCTTTACCAGAGGCCAGGCTTGAGATCTTAGACATCCCAGGTTAAGACACTGTCCTCTAAACTCTTTTAAGTCTGCCCAACAACTCCAGATTGCACCTCCCTCCCCTGTAGGCCTACAAATTTAGAAGAATACTTTGGCTCTACCAGTGGCCAGACTGGATCTAGGGACCCCAGGTAAGATACCCCCCAATGCCTGCTAACACTCCTTAAAGCCTTCCCAGCAAACCCAGACTGGACCCCATTCCCTGGACTCCATATCCCAGCCTGCAGCTTTGTAAGCAGACTTTGGCTTTACCTGAGGCCAAGGCAGACCTAGACCCCAAGCCCCAAGAACCCTAGACTGCACACCTTCCCCTGGGCTTGATATCATGGCCTACAACTTCAGAAGAAGACTTCTCTTTTACCAGAGGCCTGGCTATATCTAGAGACCCCAGGCCCCCAAATCTCCAGTGGAGACACCTTATTGGACCTAAAAACTTGCTAGTCACCAGAGCCCTTGACCACTTAGGCCCAAAGACCTAAGAGAAAAGAGAAATTGAGAAACATAACATCCATTCAACAAAGATAAAGTCAGGAACTAACAACTACATCTATAATCATCCCAAATCCAGATGCTGCATGCCAGTGTAAGAATATAATCAATAACAGAAAGGGCAATATGGTACCACCAAAGCCCAGCTATCCAATGACAGCAAGACCTGAACAATCCAATGCAGCTGAATCACAAGAAAATGACCTTAAAATAACTTTATGAAGATGATAGAGGTCCTTAAAGAGGAAATGAAAAAATCCTTTAAGCAAATTGAAGAAAAAACAAACAAAAAATTGGAGGAAATCAATAAATCCCTGAAAGAATATCAAGAGAGCCAAGGGAAAAAAATCAGGTGAAGGAAATAGTTCAAATGGAAATAGAAGCAATAATGAAAATGCAAACCGAGGGAATCCTGGAAATGAAAAATCTGGGTAGGCAAAGAGGAATTATGCAAATATCACCAGAATACAAGTGTTGGAAGAAAAAATCTCAGGCATTGAAGACATGATAGAGGAAATAGATTAATCTGTGAAAGAAAATATTAAATTTAAAAAATTCCTAACACAAAATATTTAGGAAATTTGGGACACTATGAAAGGACCACACCTAAGAATAAAGAAATAGAAGAAGGAGAAGAATCCCAGCTCAAAAACCCACAGAATACATTTAACAAAATCATAGAAGAAAAATTTCCCAACCTAAAGAAGGACATATGTATAAAACTAAAAGAAGCTTACAGAACATCAAACAGATTGAATAAGAAAAGAAAATCTCCTCACCATATACTAATGAAAACACTAAACATACAAAAAAAGAATATTAAAAGCCTCAAAGGAAAAAGAGATGAAGGCTGACCTGTTATAGCCACACTCAACTTCTGAACAGAGAACATAAAATTTAGAAGGATCTAGACTGATATCTTGCAGACTCTAAGACAGCCCAGACTACTACACCAAGCAAAACTGCCAATCACCATAGATGGAGAAAACAAAATATTTCATGACAAAGACAAATTTAAACAATATCTATCCACAAATCCAGCCCTACAGAGGTACTAGATGGGAAACTCAAACCTCAGGAAGTTAACTACATCCACAAAAACACAGGCAATAGATAATCTCACACCTGCAAACCCAAAGAAGGGATACAAACACACAAACACACAATCAACACCACAGCCAACAAAATAACAGGAATTAACAATCATTGGTGATTAACATCCCTCAATAACAATGGACCCAATTCGCCAATAAAAAGACACAGCCAACAGAATGGACACGAAAACAAGATGCATCATTCTACTGCATACAAGAAACACATCTCAATATCAAAAATAGACATTACCTCAGAGGAAAGGATTAGAAAACGGTTTTCCAATCAAACAGACCTAAGAAGCAAGGTGGTATAGCTGTTCTAATATCTAACAAAATAAACTTGAACCAAAATTAATCAAAAGAGACAGAGAAGGGTATTTTATATTCATCAAAGGAAAATCTACCAAGATGATATCTGAATTCTGACCATATATGCCCCAAATGTAAGGTCACCCCAATTTGTAAAAGAAATATTACTAAAGCTTAAATCATACACCTAACCTCACACAATAATAGTGGGAGACATCAACACCCCACTCTCACCAATAGACAGATTATTCAGACAGAAACTAAACAGAAAAATAACAAACTAACAGACATTATGACCCAAATGAACTCAACAGATATCTACAGCATATTTCATACAAACACAAAAGAATACATCTTTTTTTCAGCATCTCATGAAACATTCTCCAAAACTGACTGATATACTCAGCTACAAAACAATCTCAACAGATACAAAAAGAAAAAGAAATAATCTCTCTATTTTATCAGACCACCATGGATTAAAACTGGATTTCAGCAACAACGAACAACAGAAAGCCTACAAACTCACTTTATTGAGTTACCACTGGGTCAAGGAAGAAATAAAGAAATAAATTAAAGATTTCCTAGAATTCAATGAAAAGGAATTTAAAACATACCCAAACGTATGGGACACTATGAAAGTGCTGCTGAGAGGAAAGTTCATAGCACTAAGTGCCTTCATGAAGAATTTGAACAGATCTCAACCTAGGGACTTACCAGCACACTGGAAAGCTATAGAACAAAAAGAAACAAACATACTCAAGAGGATTTGATGGCAGGAAATAAACAGAGGGGTAAAATCAATAAAATAGAAACAAAGTGAACAATACAAAGAATCAATGAAACAAAAAATAGGTTAGTTGAGAAAATCAACAAGATAGACAAACCCTTATCCAAACTAACTAAAAAGCCGGGAGAGAGAATATCCAAATATCCAAAATAAGAAACAAAAGGGGGGATATAACAACAAACTCCAAAGAAATTCATTGACTCATACTTCAAAAACTTGTACTCCATAAAACTGGAAAATCTAAAAGAAAAGGACAAATTTCTAGATAGACACCACTTACCAAAGTTAAATCAAGATCAGAAAAACAATTTAAATAGACCTATAGCCCCTAAGGAAATAAAAGCAGTTATTAAATCTTTTAACGCTCCTTCCTCCCAAAAAAGAAAACCCAGGGCCAGAAAGTTTTAACAAAGAATTCTATCAGATTTTCAAAGAAGAGCTTATACCCATACTCCTAGAATTATTCCACAAAATAGAAACAGAAGGTACATTATCAAGTTCATTCTATGAGGCCACAGTCACCCAAACTACAGAAAGACTCAACAAAGAAAGAGAATTATAGACCAATTCCACTCATGAACATTGATGCAAAAATAATCAATAAAATACTCACGAAATGAATCCAAGAACACATCAAAAAAAAAAAAAAATCCACCATGATCAAATAGTCTTCATCCCAGAGATATGGGGATAGTTCCACATATGGAAACCTGTCAATGTAATTCACCATGTAAACAAACTGAAAGGAAGAAAACCCACATGATCATCTCCTTAGATACTGAAAAAAACCTTTGACAAAATCTAACACCCCTTCATGATAAAAGTTCTGGAGAGATCAGGGATACAAGGGACATACCTAAACACAATAAAGGCAATATACACCAAGCCAACAGCCAACATCAAATTAAATGGAGATAAACTTAAAGAAATTCTACGAAAACTAGGAACAAGTCAAGGGTGCTCACTCTCTCCATACCTATTCAATATAGTACTTGAAGTCCTAGTTGGAACAACATGACAACTGAAGAAAATGAAGGGGATCCAAATTTGAAAGGAAGAATCAAAGTATCATTATTTCAGATCATATGATAGTATACATAAGCAATGCCCCAGATTCTATCAGGGAACTCTTATAACTGATAAACACTTCAGTCAAGTGGCTGTATATAAGGTTAATTAAAAAAATAGTAGCCCTCCTATACACAAATGATAAATGGGCTGAGAAAGAAATCAGGGAGTCAACACCCTTTACAGTACCTCAAATAATAAAATATCTTGGTGTAATTCTAACCAAGCAAGTGAAAGACCCATATGACAAGAACTTCAAGTTTTTGAAGAAAGAAATTGGTGAAGCTATCAGAAAATAGAAAGATCTCCCATGCTCATGGAACGTTAGCATTAACATAATAGAAATGGCCATTCTACCAAAATGCAGTCTACAGATTCAGTGCAATCCCCATTAAAATCCCAAAAGAATTCTTTAAAGACCTTAAAATAGCAATACTCAAACTTCATATGGAAAAACAAAAACCCAGGATAGCTAAAATAATCCTGTATAATAAAGGAACTTCAGAGGTATCACCATCCCTGATTTCAAGCTCTACTACAGAGCATTAGTAATGAAAACCGCATGGTATTGGCATAAAAATAGACAGGTGAATCAATGGAATTGAATTGATGACCCAGACATAAATCCACACACATATGAACACCTGATTTTTGACAAAGAAGCCAAAATTATACAATGGAAAAAAGAAAGACTCTTCAACAAATGGTAACGGTATAAATGGATGTCGGCATGTAGGAGAATGCAAATAGATCCATATCTACCATCCTAAACAAAATTCAAGTCCAAGTAGATAAAAGAGTTGAACATAAATCCAGATACACTGAAGCTGATAGAAGAAAAGGAGGGGAATAGCCTTGAAGATATTGGCACAGGAGACAACTTCCTTAACAGAACACCAATAGCACAGACACTAAGATCAACACTTAATAAATGGGACCTCATCAAACTAAAAAGTTTCAGAGGAGCAAAACAAAAGACTAAAGAATGAGAAGAGATATTCACTAACCCCACATCAGAAAGAGGGCTGATTTCTAAAATGTATAAAGAATATAAGAAATTGGACAAAGAAACTAAATAATCCAATTAAAAATGGGATACAGATCTAAACAGAGAATTTTCAACAGAGGAATCTCAATGGCCAAGAAACACTTAAAGAAATGCTCAACATCCTTAGCCATCAGGGAAATGCAAATCAAAATGACTCTGAGATTCCTGAGATGACTAGCTAACATCAGAAACCCAAGTTACAGCTCATGCTGGAAAGGATGTGGAGCAAAGGGAACACTCCTTCATTGCTGGTGGGAGTGCATGCACACTTGTACAGCCAGTTTGGAAGTCAGTGTGGCAGTTTCTCAGAAAACTAGGAATCAATTTACCCCAAGATATACCATTCTTGGGTATATACCCACAAGAATACTTTCTCAAATATGTTCATAACAGTTTTATTTGCAATAGCCAGAGCCTAGAAACAGCCTAGATGTCCCTTGACTGATGAATGGATAAAGAAAATGTGGTCTAATTACACAATAGAGTATTAGTTAGCTGTTAAAAACAAGGGCATCACATAATTTGAAGGCAAATGGATGGAACTAGAAAAAAAATTATCCTGAGTGAGGGAACCCAGACCCAGAAAAACAAGCATGATGCATACTCACTCGTAAGCGGATATTAGCTGTAAAGTAAAGGATAACTATACTACAACCAACAGACCCAGAGATACTAGGTAACAAGTAAAAGCTCAAGGAGGGACACCCAGATTTCCCTGGGAAATAGAAGAAATTTCATGAGAGGACTGGGGGTGGGTGGGAATGAGAACATGAGTGATCAGGTTGAGGGGGTGAAGAGGAAGATTACTGAAAAAGACTGTTGGAAAGGGGGTCATTTTGCGGTAAGGTAAAAACCTGACACAAGGGAATCTCCCAGGAATCTACAAGGATGACTCCTAGCATAGGCTGAACTGACCATCTTCTGTGACCAGGCACTTAAGAAGAAAGAGTGGGAAACCAACACAGCCACATAACTTTTGACCTACAGTCTGTCCTGCCTATGCCATATGCTAGGGTAAGGATGGCCTAGATATTGAGGGATTGGCCTACCAGTGGCAGGTATAGCCTAAAACCAATGTCAGGAGAGTAAGCCCACCCTTGACATTGCCTGGAGCACCAAGACCCACAGGCTGGATGAGCCAGGGACCTAGAATAGAACCAAACCCAATTGAAGGGTGAAAATATCAATGTATAGAGGCCTAACAATATTCTGCTAAACTCATAGATTGGTACCCAGTTATCATCAGAGATGCTTCATCCAGGAACTGATGGAAACAGATACAGACCCACAGCCAAACATTAGGCAGAGTTCAGGAAACCCTGCAGAAGAGGGGTAGAAAGGATGGTAGGAGCCAGAGATTTCAAGGATACTACAAGGAAATCCACAGAATCAACTAACCTGGGCTCCTAAGGGCTCACAGAGACTGAACTGACAACCAGGAAGACTGCATGGGACTGACCTAGATACTCCGCATATGTGTTACAGTTATGCAGCTTGGTCCTCTTGTAGAACTCCTAACAGTGGGATCAAGGGCTATCTCTGACTCTTTTGCTGGCTTTGGGGACCCTACTCCTCATACTGGGTCACCTTGCCCATTCTTAATACATGGGGAGGTACTTAGTCTTACTGTAACATGCCATGCCATGTTTTGTTGATATCCATGAAAGACCTGCTCTTTGCTGCACAGAAATGGAGGAGGAGTGGATTGGGGGTGGGGATAGAGAGGAGTATGGGAGAGGGAATGGGAGGGAATAAGGGAGGTAAAACTTAGGCAGTAAAAGAAAGAAAGGAAGGAAGGAAGGAAAGGAAGCATGGAGGGACGGAGGGACAGAGAGAGGGAAGGAAGGAAGAAAGAGAAAGGAAGAAAGAAAGAAGGAAAGAAAGAAAATAAAACAAACTATGAACAAAAAGGAAAGGGAGAGAGAAAGGATTTTTAAAAAGTTTGTGAGGGGCTGCAGAGGACCTAGGTTCAATTCCTAGCACCCACATGCCAGCTCACAACTGTCTGTAACTCCAGTTTCAGGGGATCTTATACCTTCTTGTCAATGTACATAAAATAAAGTTAAATAATTTTTTAAGTTTGTGATAATTTTCTGCAATATATTTTGAGCATATTCATGCCCTCTTCCCCTAACTCCTCCTAGGTCCACCTCACACCAATACCACCACTTATTGAGTGTGGGGTTATCTACTGAGTATGACCAACTTACCAGGGGGCATTCTCTTAAAAAATAAACTTGACCTTCCATTCATCAGAACCCATTAACGTCCAATATTCCCTCAATTAGGGCACATGTATCCCTTTCCCCTCTGTTAGAATGCTGAAAGCTTCATGCCATACAGATCTTGTGCAGATAACCACAGATGCTGTGAGTATGGCCATAGTAAAATGAATATACCTGATCCTGAAAGTTAAGCAGGATAAGACCTAGTTAGGACTTGGGTGAAAAATAATCTAATATTAACACACGTTTATTTTGAAAGAAAGATATACCTTTACACAACTATTACCAATCCAGGTAAGTACCATCCTGTATGCTGGATTTCATAATGTTTCTCTCTTTCAATTTCTCCCTTAAACTTATGTCTATGTAAAAACCACATAATTCAGGAATATTTGAAAATAAGTTGTTTATGGATGTACTCAAGTTTACCATAATCCAAAGGCTAGTATTTTATCAAAGAAAAGAGAATACATGGATGAAGAGCTAATAGAGGGGATGTAGTGATGATAAAGCCAAAAGCCAAATAACGCAATGGCAAAATAAAGAACAGAGGAAGGATAGTCCTAGATCTTTCACAGAGAACATGGCTGTGCTGAAACTTTGACTTTGAATGACTAGCCCCCATAGTGAGTGAGAATAGTTTAATGCTCTGTTAGCCACGTGTTTTCTGCTATTTTGCTATGAAAGCATTGGAAAACCAATGCATGTAATACCTCTGCAGTGTATGACAGGAGAAGAGAGGGAGCACATAACCCTGTGTGTTTCATCACACCCACACAACATGTAGCTGGGCGATGTGAAGAATACACCACAGATAAGGACATAGGGATGTGATAATGTTGAACTCTGCGCTCACCTTTCATCAAGTAGATGATTTACAAGGGAAAAAAAAAACGTGTTCGAACTTGTTAAGGTGTTTGGCACAAACTCTTCTTTATTTAAGAACTGATAATTACTAAATAAAGATTTGGCTACTTTAAAAATTATACCTTTTCTTAAATATCTTCTGAATACACCTAGACAACTAAGATATATATTTTCAGCATCATATATATTTCAGAGAAAACAATACTTTCATGAGGCTTTCTTTTTTCATGCCTTTTCTTTTAAGTAAATTTAAATTGCTATTGTCAGGTCTTTTAGGATTTTACATCAGACTTTCTAACTTCATTAACATTGAGGGTAAATCTTAAGGAAATAAGTTACTATTTTACTCCAAATTGCTACCATGAAGATCTTAGCTAAGGAAGGCAGGCATAATGTTTTTTATCATATACATTTGAATGTCTGAGAAGTGGAGATGAATGTCTATGAAATTGAAGTCTAGAAAGCGACAAATCGTATTTGACAATTTCTAAAGTCATTCTCAACAAAATAAAAAGTACTAGTTATGTTAAGATTCAAATCATTAACCTTCATTCAGCAATTATTCTATGAATTACCCAGCTCATCAATACAGAAGAGATGCTCCTGAAACATTGCACATAAGCTTTGCAGTCTCATTTTTTAAAGCTAACCAAAGCTTTTAGGAAGCTAAGCTGGTAAAACCAGCAACAGTTGCAAACACTCAGCAGTTAGCTGAGCATTGTTTGGATGGAGAGGAAAACGACTTCATTCATCACTTCTAAGATCGAATGTTTCCACTTGAGTAGCTCACAATATGTAATAAAAGTTTGGCTCAATTTTTTTCCTTGGGGGTGAGAAACGTACTAGCAGTGGTTTCTTTCAAGCTTAGAAAGTGAAGAATGCTTCATTTATTTCCTTCCAAAACAAATCTTTAGCTTTTGTTATGGTCTGGATCTGGAACGTGAATCAAGGGCTCACACTCTGAGAGCTTGCTTCCCAGCTTATGGCATTATTTTGAGGGATTGTATATTCCTTAAGAAGTAGGGCCCGGCTAGCCAAAGTAGGTGAATAGGGGCAGGTCTGTAAAGGCTACACTTGATCCTGCTCCTCTCTGCTCTCTGCCTTCAGGTGTAGGACCACGTGAGATGCTCCCAAAGGTTGAGCCCCTGTACGCCAGGATGAACTGAAATCACTCTGAAACTGTCCTTGAGTTACTGTGGTCATGTATTTTGTCACAGCAATAAGGACATCAGCTAAAGAGCACATCTTCAAAGCTGCCTCTTTCTCTATACTATACTAGGAGCCCCACGATAGAGTATGGTATCTCAGAAAGCTGACATTGGTTTGTCACTGCCACTTAGCAAGGACATATTTGTCAAGTCTTTTATTTTTTTTATTTTTTAATGCTTTTGCCTTTCTTCCTAGCCAGTGTTGTTGTGGGTAGACTTCATTAATACAAATTATTCCAGTGACTCCTCTAGTGGACTCAGTTCTCTATACTATTAGAGAGTGATCATTCTGAGTTACACATTGACCTAGTCATAGCATGTAGAATGAAAACCACCGCCCTCATCTTAGCAAAAAAAAAAAAAAAAAAAAAAAAAGCCGTTTATGAGCTACCAGTTAGTAGTCTAAAATAATTACTTGAACTTCATCTCCCTTTCCCTACTCTAGAAGCACTAAGCCATCAGATCATATGTGGTACACATTCTATCTCTACCATGGCATTCCCCACAAGCTTCTCCTTTACAACATAGACTTTACCTCATACTTATAATTCACGGATACTGTTATCCTGTAAAACTCCATTCATGTGTCTTCTCCACATGGACTTCTTAACTAATTTTTGTCTACCCAGTTAGCTACCTGATCATTTTAGTCCTTAATTGGGAAGAATACCAGATGAAATGAGTGTAGTACTATGCTGTAAACTCTATTCTTACATGGTGTGTCATAATTTGTGTTAGACCAGTATCCAGGGAGTAGTGGTGCATGCCTTCAGTCCCAGTACTTGGTGGGCAGAGGCAAGTAGATCTTTGTGAGTTTGAGGACAGCATAGTCTGCATAGAGAGTTCCAGGATAGCCAGGATTATACAGAGAAACTCTATCTTGAAAAAAAAATGGTGTTAGACTGCTTTTAATACAAGTCCAAATACTAAAAATTTAAGAGCATAGCTTCTTGAATTCCATTTACAAATCTCAGTGTTCCCACTTGCTGGCTGTGTGGTTGTAGCTGATAATCTTCTAAGCTTCGCACTGTGATTCAGTAATATTATTAGCTTTTGGTGAAGAATTCATTTGTTTTCTGGCCATTATGACTTTATATATAAATTCCAGAATTATATTTAAAGGAATTGTTTGTACAAACTAACACACAACCGATAACACAGATAATAGTCAAGAAAATATGTAACATGCTTAATGTGTACTATAACCAAACTTAGACAGAAAAATGTATATTGAATTCAGCATCATTTCCTGTGGCCCGTTACAACACTGCTTCTTCAGCCAAATCACTGAGTGAAGAAAGAATTTGTACTAAGATTCTCTATTTGCCAGGAGTGCAGCCAAACTATCTATTAGCTGATATTTGCCACCCAGCATTGCTATTCACCATCTTGGCTTTATCAATGGAAATAATCCAAAGAATGGGTTGAAACCAGCTTGATTTCCTATTTCCATGCACTTGATTATATATACACATAATTAGAAATGTATTTCTATGTTAAATAGTTATTGAAATATTGTGGAACAATCTTAAACAAGTACCACACAGACAAAATATTTTATGTTGAATTTTTATTCCATAAATTTATTTTTAAATTACTTTAAAATTCAACATCACTGCTAGTTATTTAGCACTTGAGATTCAAAGTATCATTAGTGTTATTAAAGTAGAGTCTTCAAACTCTTCCAGTGAGATGTATACTTACATATTTTCTGGAAAGATTATTTAATGTTTAAATTAAATACTACTTGAAATCATATGATGTAAATAAATTCAAATCATAAAGTAGACATTTATTTTGTTTTTTGTATTTATTGTCTTTAAATATTTTTTGCAAAATATATTTTGATCATATTTCCCCTTTCTCCCATATTCTCCCACATTCTAGCCACCCAATTATATGTTCTTGCTATCTCTCTTGCTATACCCCCCAAACAAAAATTAAAACAAATAAATGAAAACCAAAGCTTACAAAAGTACCAAAACAACAAATAAAAAAGCATGCAAAATTAGTGGAGTTAGTTTTGCGGTGCCAGCTACTCTGAAGCATGGGGCTTGCCCTGAAGTGTGACTGATATATCTATTATCACTATGTTGAGGAAGATTGATGCTCCTTCTCCCAGAAGGTATTCATTGAAGATAGCCTCTTGGGGAGAAGTGGGACTTTGTGCCTACTTATCCTTCTCTATACTCAGATTTTGTCTGACTTAAACATGTGCAGGTCTTCCTTATGTTGTCACAGTCTCTGTGAGTTCATTTGTGCCTCAACCCTGTTGTTTATGGAAGACACTATTTTCTTGGAGTCATCTACCACCTCAGACTTTTATAATCTTTCTGTCTCCTCTCCAGCATGGACCTATGATCTTTAAGGGGAGGATGTGATAAAGACATCTCATTTAGAGATGAATAGTCCAAAGTCTCTCACTCTCTGTGCATTGTCAAGTTATGGGTATTTGTGTTAATTACCATTTGTTACAAGAAGACGTTTCTCTGATAAGGGTTGATTGAGGTTATGATCTATGCATATAACAATATTTCATTGTGAGTTGTTTTGTTGCTATGTTCCTTATATTATCAGAATAATAGTGGTAGGTCTTCCCCTAGGGCCTGTGTCCTATCTAGTCCCAGGTTCTTGGTCACTTTATCAGTGTAAGGAATGGATTCCATCTCATGAAGTGTTCCTTAAATCCCATTTTAAAAAAAATGGCTGGCTATTCACACAACATTTATTCCACTACTACACCACTATATCTTGTAGGCAAGTCACTATTGTGGGTTGGGAGTTTGTAGATTGGTGAAATAAATTACTATGTTTTTACTCTAAGAGTATGAGTAGTATCTAGCAGTACCATGAATGCTAGTGAGTAGGGGTAAAGTGTCTAGTTGGGTACCAGCTCAAATTCTCCATGTTTAAAGACCTAAGTAAGTGGTGTCTTTTGCAACAGGGTTTTTAATATTGAAAGGACAGTTAACACTAAAACATTTTGGACAGTCATATGGAAATCAACTACTATAGAAGCTTTCTAAAATATATACATATATGAAGGAAATTTAAATTGAGTTGCTATGTAATGGGGAAGACAATGTCCCAACTAAATATGTTATAATACCAATTAAAACACTTTCATTTTTTTTCCAGACACTTATATTACTTACAAACTGTATGGCCATAGCAGGTTTCTTGGTAACTGTTCTTATATCTTAAATTAACCCATTTCTATTAATCTATAAGTTGCCACATGGCTTGTGGCTTACCGGTATCGTAACATGTTGCTTCTCCTCACAGTGGCTGACAGTGTCTCCCTGCCTCAGCCTCCACTTCCCAGAATTCTCTTCTCTGCTTGTCCTGCCTATACTTCCTGTCTGGCTACTGGCTAATCAGCATTTTATTTATACAGAGTGATATCCACAGCATGCTGTATTTATTTTTCTTCTTTTTTTTGTGGAGGGGATCACAAGGTGGGGGTAGACAGGGAGAGGGAGGATGGGGAAATGAGTGCTCAGGATGTATTGTGTAAAGTTCCCAAATAATCAATAAAAATATTATGTTGGTTAAAAAAATAGAGTCCCAAGATTTAAAAAAAAAAATCCACATTCAAATGGGTTAAATCTTGCTGAGTCATTTGCAAAAGTCATTCCATAGATTCCCTGAAAGATTTTTGGCTATAACCAATGCTAATGCTACTGGTCACAATAAAAAGATACTTATTTTAGGTCTTAGCTTCCAAATTCTACAAATCAAAGAAAAACAACAGTTATTTCTTTGAAAGACACCTCTATTTTTCTGTAAATAGCAGTCATTTTTAGTGGGAAGTTCATACTTTTAAGACATAGTCATCAGGTGATTTAGTGCCCTGATATGTTTTCCAACCCTGATATACTTCTTTTCCCAATTCTAAGCCCAAGTCGAATTGTCCAGGTTGGTCACAGTTGTAGATGAGCTCACAATTAACATTGCTTAAGTAACAAACCTGCACCGTCACTAACTTCCCAGGCTGAGAGGCTGGGAAATTGGTCAACTGATTCTTTGCCATAATGTGGATGAACAGTGTAATGGGAGCCCACAAACTTGGTATCAGATATCTAACATGTTTAACACTGACTTTTTTTTTTCTTGTGGTTTCGGTTCTGTACTTTGTTGACATTTTGAAAGACAGCATTCTATTTGAAAAGTCTCTTATTTTTATTTCTCTGACAGGACTGTTGAATGAGTCAAATGTTTGAGTTGTAGTTTGTTGGATTTTATATCCCTATTTTGGCAGTCATTCTCAGGGCTACTGTCTTAGTTAGGGTTTCTCTTGCTGTGAAAAGACACTATGACCATTGCAACCCTTATAAGGAAAAAATTTAATTGAGGGGCCTTGCTTACATGTTCAGTGGTTCAGTCTATTATCATCATGATGGGGAGCATGGGGGTGTGTACAGGCAGTCATGGTGCTGGGGGAGTAGCTGAGAGTCCTACATTTTCCAGGCAACAGAAAGTCAACAGAGACACTAGGTGGTATCCTGAGCATAGGAAACCTGAAAGTCCTCCTCACAGTGACACACTTCCTCCAGCAATGCCATACCCATTCCAACAAAGTCATGCCTCTTAATAGTGACGCTCCCTATGAGATTATGGGGGCCAGTTACATTCAAACTACCACAGCTACCTTTCAAACCTTCCATTTGACCTTCTAATTCCTCTGATATTCACACTTACAAATCTATTTTACTTCACATTTTTTTCTTTCTGAAATAATAAATGAGTGCTATTTGGTTTGCAAATAAACAAAAAATAGAAACAATAAATAAAACACTTAAGGTAGAAAATACATTCTAATATAAATTATTTGGGAGTTCTCAGAATACCTCTTTTTGGCTTCATAGAATTACACTCAGCAATTCTTTAGGACTTGGAACTAAATTAAGCTCTTTCTTAGCACACTGAGAATGCCACCTAAAGGATTATATCCTCAACATGCAAAGTAGACTCCAATCTCTGACCTTTCGTGCTGCTTTGCCAGTCCCATATCTTAATAGCCAGTCTTTGAAGACTCACATGGAGTTCTGTTATTTAGCTTGTTACTCTTCCATGTGTGGTTGTAATTATACCATCTAACATAGTGAGGATTTCACAAGTATATTTGTAGGCAGCAGAATCTTTGTACTTATTTTTTCTTTCCAATTTGAGAAAAGTATCTTCTATAACTTATTGAGTTCTATTTTAATATGAAGTTAATTTATAAAGAACCTTGACTCTTTGAGAGGAATCACGAGTTTCCCCTTCTCAATGTTGTGAAGTTTATTTTTTTCCTCCGTAGAATCTACTTTATAATAATATTCTTGGTTTTGAATGCTTACATACACTTCTTTTCCTATTCTAGCATTCTGAAAATTTATTTGGAAGATATTATTCTGAAGACAAATTCTTATCTGGAAGACCTCATGGGTATCCTTTCTTCCAGACTGTACATGTTAAGGCAGCAGACTCACACAGGTGGTTACTGATTCAGTTCTGTTGAGTTTGGGGACTAAAACCTGGAGAAGAAAGTAGAAGGATAGAGAAAGCACTCAGACATTTGGTGAAGAAGTACAGCCAAATGTGCCGGACAAAGGTCGAGCGTTGGGGAAGCCTGACTCTGGGAACATAGAAAGCACCACGGTGTTCATCTGTCTCCTTTCAACTCTGCCCCATAGCCAGCCTGCTGACCACAGCACAAGGCTTAGCCATTTGCCTTTCTCCTTGTTCCCTTCCCCATTCTCTCTTGTCTGGCCAGAATTATCTGCAAGTGAAATGTGCTGAGGTCAGCTGCTCCTCAACTGTGTATAATCTGAGTTCCTTTCCTTCAAATCAATCAGTAAGTCTGATTTGATTATTGCGTCCTTGGCAGAAACATAGAAATAATTTAATTTGAAATCTAGTTAGTGAACAGTGCTACTGGATAACGGCTTCATGTTTAATTCTTGCTGGGAGGCCCATGGCTGGAATAAAAACAACCACTCTAAGAAACATCATCACAAATACACGTAAATACTTTAATGTATAACAAACAACAACATATTGGAATTTAAACCCTGGTCTGAGTCCAAAATGGCATAGTGAAAAAATAAGCAAATCCGGAAGCTGACCGTCACTAGTACTTAGTGGAAGCTGTCCTGGCAGAAGCGAAGATATTCTAAAGAGAGAAACTTGTGCCTTTCCATGTGATAATCTGACTATTGAAATAATGGTTCTCAAAGAATTAGAATTTCTACAAGAATCACATGCTGGGAAAAGCTAGCCAGAGAAACTTATTTCCCAGGAAGAGATTTCATGCAATTCTGACAACTTTTTGGACTACAATTCAGGAAAGAGTGGAGCTAAGATAATATGGGTGAATATCTCTTAACTAGGACTAATTAGTTATGCAAACTATTATCATCTATTTAATCCTAAATCTTATGTCAGGACCCAGAAGTTGGACTTGAGGGTCACTGGTCCTCTTCTCAATGTGGTCACATTGAATGCACCTTCTTCCTCTTTAACTATTTCTTATCTTTTTCAGTTGCCATCTGAGGATGGCTGGCCAAGCCTATCTTGTCAAGACTACCAGGACCCATGCTCTGACCCTAACAACTATAGTAACATTATTTGTTTTCATATAATTACCACAAAAAAACAAAATGAAGTGGTTTTATTTATAGGTCCTTAGAAAATCTAGTTTTAGTAATATAACATGAGCAATATGAGGCCACAAAGGCAGGGGAAGGAGGACCAGGCATTTCATCACGTGTTAAATACCAACTTATTATGCCGTGTTGTCATATAATCAAAAAATGGAGTACAGGATTTCAAGAGAGGTGCACATACTGGACAGTTACTGGCCCATTCAGTATAAACAAAATGAAATACTTACAAATGTTAAACACACTGGGAACATATTCCCAAAGTCTCCTGAAGCTCTTATGGCACTGTTTTCTGTACTCTTAGTTTCAAATCCTGAATTACATCAACAACACTCTCCAAAACCTCTGATGCAGAAGAAACAAGTAAGGGTTATTATCATTTTACATCAAGAGAATTTAGAAGACAGATGCTCTTTCTTGCATATGATTTTCTAAACTTACCCTGTAATTAGCTGTGAAAATGAGATTAGAAACTCCTAACTCTCACAACCAAATCATTCCTTAATCTAAGCTGTAATCATAGCCATTTGAAGCTTATATATCCACTATTATTTTAAATAGACTATAGAATCAAAACTCTCATTCTGCATTTGAAAAATCATTTAAACCAATTGACCTGTGCTATGCAAGAATGATGTTCATTGACTGCATCCTATGGAGATAAAAATAGAATGTATAATTAATTAAACTGTAATCAGTAAACAATGTTCCTAACCTTGCACATTAACTTTCTACTCCTGTGTCAATACTAAATTTTAAGAGACATTAGGAATGATAGCCAAATGCAAATGGATCCAATTGTAGTCCAAGACTCACTTATTTGCAG
The DNA here is from genome assembly GCF_949786415.1 of Peromyscus eremicus. Taxonomy (NCBI): domain Eukaryota; kingdom Metazoa; phylum Chordata; class Mammalia; order Rodentia; family Cricetidae; genus Peromyscus; species Peromyscus eremicus. Next base: position 92,890,357 of record NC_081417.1, read on the forward strand.
AAATGAAAGAGCTGTACCCTGAAAGTGTGTTTTCAAATTAAAGTTTTTTTTTTATTTTAATCATTAAATTTAATTAGATCCTCAAAGCTCAAAAGCCTTCCATTTGATTTCATTACATCAAAAGCGTTCATTTGATCTCTATAGCATTGGGTAAGAGATTGAGAATCAGCTGCAGTGCACCCATTTAAAGAGTGAGATTCAGAGAATAAACAAGTAAACTGGTACGGGTGAGATATCTGATGACAATTTAGATACACCATGGGGATGCAAGAACTAACATCAGGAGCATGGCAGCTTAGCAAAGAGGGTAGTCTCCACATTGTATTTGCAAAGAACAACTCATTAAAAAGAACACATGAGAATATGTATATATCTATTCCCACTGGAGCCATAGGGACTGAAAGTCAATCCAGAAGAGGACTCTCAGTAAGTACTACATTTTCCATGTATTGTTTTGCATTACTACTAGGTATTACTGGTTCTGCATTATTTGACTTCACCTGGAAATAACACAGAAATGTAATAAATGTGCAAGTACAGAGAAGGAAAACTGACCTTGGGCTCACTTAGCAAAGGACTGAAACACCACCTTAAGGACTGTCTTATGATATAATCTATACTCCAGTTGCATCTGTCCCTTGTTGTTCAGAAAAGAGCTGAATGCATCTGCCTAGTGCACAATGCCTACTGTATCTTAAAGGGAGAAGAGGTGGGTACCAACCAGAAATTAACCAGGAGTAATGCTTTGCTTGAGATCCAGTAGGTCTCTGCTGTACTTAGATGATCTTTGGGAGGGCCTCTACTCAAACTACTACCTCAATGCAGAGACAAAAACAAATGAAAATATAATAATCCACAGCAATAAGCAGTAATTAATCATGTCAAATAACAACAGGCACTTCTGGTAGATTTCTTTACATCTTTAATCATTAAACATATTGAGGTTTGATTTTATATGTTGATATTTTTATGTTAGCACACACACCAACATGATACATGGAAATAAGACATTTATTAATGTCTTTAGCCATTGGCTTTTTCCATTTACTCAATATATTTGAATGTTAAAAATATAGATACATTTTAGCTAGTTAAATGAGGAAAGATGCTGTTTTACTCTAACAAATAAGAGAAAAAAGTTCATTTCTCAATAACATTTCCTGGCTATTGTCAGTGTCACATAATTTCCACCATTATTTGTTTGTTTGAAGGTGGTAGAGATATGAGCATGTGCATTATTAAGATAGTCTGAATATGGTAATTTTCATAATGAGATTTATTGTATACACCTCCTGGAATAAAAAGCAGACTGCTCTATTCTAAAGCATTTAAATAGCTGTAGGATAGTGAGATTCCATTATTTTTAATGGAACAAAATTTGTATTCTGGGTTTATTAGAAACTGAATGAGCTGAAGAAACAAGTTTGTTCTTATATCCCTTATGTAATGAGGTGGCTGGTATATGAAACATTTAGTTTTGCGGTTCCAAATGCCTGGATGGAATTTAAATGATTATAAATTAACACTAAATAGCCAATTGGGATTGCAGGTGATGTTTTTGTTTTTACATTTTTTAGTAGTCAATGATTTCATGGCCAAGGTCCTAGCTTGAGAAATTTTTATCACATGAATATACGGCAGCATGTAACATCTGAGTTTTAAAGCTGATTTTAATTCATCACTCTGGTGCCTAGTTCAGTGCTTTGTTTATGATAGAAATGTGGTAAGCTTATTCAACTAAAGCAAAAATAAAAGAAAATGAATAGCAATGAGATTGAGCTATAACTTGACAGGAAAGTTTGTCCATAAGATCTGAACCAGAGTCAAAAGGAACAGTTTTTTCTTTACTCCCTAATTCAGTAAAAGGACTCTCAAGTCTCTGGACCCATCAACCTTCACATCCATAATTGTCCAAAAAAGAAGGAAAAAAATAATCCCTGTTACTTTACACAAACTAAGCCTAGGATTGAAATCTGGTATTTTTCTTTTTAAATATACTTTTGTGCATTATAGTAACAAACATGTGAGCTATCAAATGACACAAGAAGTCAAATCACAGAATCAACTAATGACCCCAAAATGGGGTTGTTTTGACCAATTTCAATAGGTTCATTAATTAGTTTCTCAGGATAATCTTATATAGAGGCAGTTCATGGAATTAAAATGAGGCTCAGCACTATGTGGTTTGTATCAGAGAGTTTTGTGCTTGTCCATAAAAATCCCAAGAAATCTGTGTATATTTAAGCCACTTATTGTTTTGTATCTCTAGGAAGCTCATTTTGTTCATTGATTCCTTCTTTACCTCTTGTCATACTGGGACTTGATTCAGAACTTGGTACATGCTGGGCAAGTGCTCTGCTGATGATATACATTCCTGTGTCTTGAAGCACATTTTGTATGGGATTTTCAGGCTATAAGATTCCTACGTAAATTAACCTTTCTCCTCCCTTCAACACCACCAGCACCATTCTCACTGCCTCTACCATGAGTAAGCAGGTACCCAAATATCAACTGACTCAACCAAGTGCTTTCTACCATATAAAGGCTCTGAAATCCCAGGAGCGATATAAAAATATTTTTATGTAACGTATAGCTTATGAAGAAGTTATTAAGGTAAAAATCGAGACTTTTTATTAAGATCACCCATAGATAAGGTAAACCAGACATTGCTTGACCTAAATAAAGAGTTAAAGATATCATTAGCTACAATGACATGTACACACCACACTGAATTTTACTCTTTCATCCATCTTCTAACATTCTTTGTTCTGGAGAGATAAGTTACCAGCAAACAGCAGAGTCAACTATGCCAGTGATCTCCCAAGGGTTCTAGCATGAAATGAAGTGAGCAAAGTTGCATGCATGAGACAATGTTCAGCATTCTTGACAGCCACATAACCACAATGTAACATTAAATAAACCATCAAATAAAGTAGCACAATCAATCAAATGGGCATTTACAGAATTATATTCACTGCAAGGTCAATAATTTCCTCAGGGATCCCAGGGTCCTCTAAGGGATCCTTTGTCTTTGCTAAGTGATCTGTGACTCTGCAAATGTTTGCCTCTTACTTTATAAACAATATAGAAGGCATCAAGAATAAACTCTCTCCCTCTACATTAAAAACATGACGAATAGGGGAAACCCTCATGGCCTCTGAAATGCTGACAAAGCAAATGACCTGGCTCAGTTTGCAGAAAAATCACTCAACGTTAGTCTCTTCTTAGTCACCTATACTGATCTATATCCTAGGCTGGATGTGGCCTTCATTTCAGAATGTTGATTCAATGTCTGACTCTGCAGCTACAATTTCCTTTCCAATATGTTAGGTATGTTGCTTACATACCCTTTTCAGCTGTCCATCTTCAGATTCCTCCCTCTGCCTACTTTTTGTACAGTTCCCGAGGATGGCATCATTTATGCTCATGTAACCTAATAGCTTTAAGTCATTCTCCTCATCTAAAATCCCAATTCAGTCAACTATGGTTGATTACCTCTTAGAAGATGCACAGGTGCACCAAGTTCGGTATTTCTAACATACAACTTATTATTTTCCCCTCTAATTCTTCTTTTTCTTCTGAAATTGCTACATCAGTGAGTGAACTTCCCCAGGCTTTCAACAAGGATATAATCGTCTATGTGTCTCTTTCAAAGCTTTTCACAGTTGAAAATTAGTTCTCTCTATACTACTCAACATCCCATCTACTTCCCTCTGCACCCTACTCTGGACTACTGCCACTGCCTTTGTCATTTTCAGTCATTAGTTCTTTAATGGGTCTCCTCATTTCAGTCTGACCCTCTACAGCTTATGGCTACAAGGCTGCCAACATTATGTTTGTGAAAAAACAATTTTTAATTATGTTATTCCTCATTCTGAAATCTAACACCTCATCATTTTCTACTGGATAAAGTGACAACTTATTTACCCAGCCACAAGCTCTATATAATCATATGTCTGCCTCAATCTTTAGTGCCCTTTTTCAAGCAAGATGCCTACACTTCTAAAGATTCAAGCTGCTTTATGCAGTGTCCAAGGGAATTGGCTGCAAGGAATATATTCAATCAATAATCAAGTACACTGAAGAAAGCTGTGGCAGAAATAATCAATTTGCCACCAAAATACTTGCTTTCTTGTTTGCAAGCCTAGAGTCATGATTAGAAAAGTCACATTGCTTTTAGTGTGCCCATGTTACAGGTGTTGCCTCATTGAAGGAGAATCTTTATGCCTCATTTTTGAGTTAAGATGTCAAGAGATTCATTCCTGCTTTCTTTATATTCTGTCTTTTCTATCTCTTTTTATCAGGTACTGAGAACAATGAGATACTAGGCTCAAGTAAGCCTTGGGAAGAATGCTGAGACACTGCTTGAAGAACATGATCATCTTTGCCCTGACTGTTACCTAACACATGCATGTCTGTACTGTGCTACACTACTGATATTTTAGAGATATAATTACCCAATGCAGTGCAACACAAATAAAGGATATAAAAATGAGTCACACAAAATGAATTCCTTTCATTTGGAAGCCTTCACTTTAACCAAATGATAAAGGGGGCTTATTTTAAGTAAGTCACTCCAATATTTAATAACTACATTCTCTTAACTTGAAGTGTAGAATCTTCTTTCATTGTAAGGTTTCATTTCAAACTTTTCATCATGATACATAGCAAAAATTAGCTCAGATTAGATGCTTGGTTTCTTCTTCTATGGAATTTCCATAATCTAGCTTCCTTGCAGAAGACTATAGAGCAAAGGTGAAATTTTGATGGATTCAGTCTAATACTGTCATGTTCTCTAGTACAAGGGCTTGTCTCATAACTTATCTCTAGACAGAGAGGGCAGGTGATTCTAAGGAAACAGTGTCTTCCAAGCACAACAAAACTGATGCACATACAAATTCACAGAGACTGTGGCAGCATGCAGACAGTCTGCACAGATTTAAGTAGGCTGGGGCCCCAGCACTGAGAGCAGAAGTGGTCATGGGTTGTCATCCCTAGGCAAGATGGTAGCTCCAATTGGCATCCTCTTACAAAGAAAAAGTTAGTTTTCTCCAATGGAGTCTAACTGGGTATGTTCTTTTTCTAAGTTTATAGGATCTAATGCAGAATCAAATTTTTCTTTATAAACATAAACATCTAATAAAAAACATGTTGATCTCTAATTATAGTTTATTGTCACCCATAGTGTCTAATTGTTTATTATAGCATGGGCTAAATCCTAACAACAGTTCTGTGTGTGAGGAGTTCAGAGTGGAGGTGAGGTCCTTGTCGAATTTCAAATGCAGTGTAATCAGACTGCTCTTCCTCCCACCTGCAGGCTTCTGGATGCATGCATTGATTTATGCCAGCTCAATCTTCCAACTTTTCATCAAGATCTTCAATATTCGGCACCTTCATTATGAGCTATGGTTTTCTCTATCATTAGAGAAACACAGTTAACTAAGCTCTCGTCAAACAGCAGTGATTACTTTCAAGTTCCTGAGCTTGTTGCAGTAGGCTTTAGGACAAGGATAGATTTATTGCTTTTTAAATAGATTCTTAATCTGCAAATCAATAAAAATGCCTCCCTTCAGCAGTGGCACAGGGTGAATGACTCACCCTTGAAAGCAGAATGAACTAAAGCTGCCGTTTTCCTCTTTAACACACTGAGATGAGGGTGTGCTTTTCTCTGCTTAGTTTACTACCTAAAGTAAGGAAGTGCCCGTGATATCAATCAGCCTGTTTTCTCCATAAATAAGCCTGGGACTGAACCTGCCACCCGCCATGGCTGCTGTTTCAAAATCCACGTTCTGTGTTATGTAGTGAGGAAAATAAGACTCAGTTATCTGCTAGCTGATCAAAAGTAAGATTGAAAGGTGAAAAACCTCAGTGCGGACAATATGTCATACCAAAGATACAAAGATTTTGATAGGTTCTGAACGAGTAGAAAGTTTTGGGATTCAAACTTTGGATAATTGTCATAATAAAGACAATAAAATGAAAAAGTGAATTACAGCTCATAGGCTTATTTTTCCATATTCCATCTCCTCATGCTCTACTCTACATACAGCACATTGTAAACACTTCTTGAAGCACTTCAGAAATCTATGATGTACAGAATGAACTATCTTGACATGGAGCTCATGGGTGGAAGATGTATCTAGAATGCACAAGGCCTTGGGTTTGATCCCTAGAACTATACATCAAATAGAATCCTCAGAGAAAGTCCTTTAGTCTTTATTTAGAAAATGTTTCCTTAATTTTTTTCTAGGACCAGTGATGAATAAATTAGAGAAACCTAAGAACCCTCTAACAATTTGCCCACGTGCTTCAAAAGTTTTGAAAGGTTTGTATTTAATGTGATGTCTCCATAGTATATTTTCTTTTCAAATAATTTAAATATAATAGAGGTTAAGGTTTGTACATTCTTTTAAAAATTATGTTGCTGGGCAGCAGTGGCACACGCTTTTAATCCCAGCACTCGGGAGGCAGAGCCAAGGTGGATCTCTGTGAGTTCCAGGCCAGCCTGGTCTATAGAGTGAGATCCAGGACAGGCACCAAAACTACACAGAGAAACCCCTGTCTTGGAAAAAAAATATGTCAGCACAAGTAGTACTTTCATTTGGGTTATACCATTAAGTATTAAAAGGAAATGTTTCAAACAACAGTTTTTGGCAAATAACAGTTTTGGAGCAAAAGCACAGTCTGTGTGAAAACTTGAGAAAATGCCTTCATCCTTTAAGAAAACATCCGAGTTGAGAGACAGTAAAAGAAACATTATTCAGTTTAAGTGAGTGTCAATGGTTTTCCATTGTAAAGTGTTTCATTTCGCTCTCCATTTCTTCTGCTCCTATTTTCTACCAGTTGTAGTTAACAGGACACTTGGTGCTAACCTGCTGCTCTTTCCCCATATGCCATCATCCACAGACACCAAGAAAAAAAAGAGGAGGGAAATTTGGCATTGGGTTCTTATGTGAAACTGTATTTGGTAGTAGACCTTCCAGTGGGAATAAAAGATATTTTAAAGGCTCAATCTATTTGTAAGAATCATCATTCTAAGAGGGCATGAATTTGAAAGATTGCAAAGAGAGGGGTATGTGGTAGGGTTTGGAGGGAAGAAGGAGAAGGGAGAAGTGATATCCTTATGTTGTAATCTCAAAATATAAGAAAGTTATTTAATAAAAAAGAATCTTTATTTAAAATGTATCTTTCACCTACTAATTAAAACAAAAGGGAGAAGGAAATAAAACCAAATAAATATACCAATTTTTGATCTGGTCCCTTAGCCTGTGGTCCTTTGACATTGATCCTTTATATTGGCTTCCTGAGACACCACTACCATCGTGCTTCATGTAGTAGAGTCCTAACCTTATTGCAGTAAATAGATATATTAGTTTTCAATGTCCAACTTTAACTGGACCATAAACAATTCATGATTATATGACCATATTTCAATAAAATGGTGGAAAAGTGGATAATTTACTCCTCATGACACAAACTTTATTGTTTTTGTTGTACCATAAGTATCAATGGCTCACCAATTGGTTGATCTGATCCTATCAACACAGCCACATTGTGATTTGACTGACCACATATTCCGGTTGACTCAACAGGATGGCCAAATTGTGCAATCCTGACTTCTTTACTACATCGTATGTCCCTCCAACCAACACCTCAGAAAGACATTTCCATGATGTCACATCTCTTTACCCCCAAGATTTCTACTTTACATTACTTTTATGTCAGTCATATTTAGAGGAAAAATCAAAACACTACAGTTCCTCTTAAACTATTGATATTTTAATTTTATCAAGAAGATTAATTGTCTTCAAAACCGGAAGTATTCTGAATGAAAACTTAAGTCCAAGCTACCTAAGCAGACTTCTCCATTAGCAAGTGAGCAGACTCTTTGTATTGTCAGTATTTGTCAGAATACAGCATGGTCAATGAATGCTTAGAGAGCTGAAGGCAGTGTTTACAGCACCAGTAAAATAATTTAATGATAATCTCTAAGAGTCCAATTGTAAGTTATACACTGATATCACTGTAGGCAATAGTTTCTTGAGTAACTCTGATATGAAATGAGAGTGTGAAACTCAACCTGTGTTTGCTTCTTGATTTTTCTCATGATTCTGACTATAGGTAGGTACCCTATACACCAGTTTGGACATAAACTTAAAATCTTTCTCCACAGACCCAGATTTATTAAAGGAAGCACTTTTTTCCTTTCAGGAAAAGAAGATACAAGTATCTGATGTTTCCACTTAATCTTTTTAAAATATTAAACCTTTAGCTGCAGAAGCCCTCATTCTAGGAGCTCTACATCAACAAGGATACCTACTTTATCTCTTTCTATACGTTTTTGTAATAGGAATAATAGCAGGCTCTATGTTGTGTGCTGATTGAGAAGACTAAATGAGACAATTGACACAAGATGCTTACCACACAGAAAACACTAAATCAAGTTTACTATCTTTATGGTAATAGCTAATTAACTTGATTTTGATTGAGGCACTTTATCGTCCTCATTAAAAATATATATTAATCCATTACCTAATATTTATTGGCAAGACACTGTGGTAACTATCATGGCCTTACAAGTATTTGCTATAAATAATTACCAAATCATTGTAAGTTCTGACTTCCTGAAGTCTGAATAGCTAAACAGTTTATTCTAATCATTCAACACTCTAAGTGTAGATGGATTCATTACCTGGAAAATGGCCATGCTTCAGAGTATAGTTAACAAATGCCAGGAAGCTCAAAGATGTGTCACACACTGCACAAGAAGAGTGCTAACACTTTCATCATTGAAATCTGTTGCCTTCATATCAAAATTTGATAATACAATAAATGACTGCCTGTGAAGTATTTATGTTTATGCTCTATGCACATTTCTGAACTAAACTCACAATCATCCAACGGGAAGAAAAGAATCATTACTACACATAAATTGAAAAGGGCCACCGTTTGTTTAATAATGTCCTCAAGCTACATAGCAGAATGCGCAAGGTGATTTTAATTTACATTTAGGCATATCACCTTTTAAACAATTGGTCTTACTTAAAGAGGACTATTTATGTTATCTGATATGGCAGCACAGGGCTAGTAGTAACATATGTGCATGTCAGTATTGTGAAAATGTGACTTAAAAAGCTGTACTGCTTTATTAAATTAACAATCCTGTATAATGCCAAATGAACATGCTACGTCATTGGTAAAAGAGTATATAAGCATCCAGCTGTTATATAAAGCCTTGAGGGTCTATGGCACCTGGTAATCTACAGTTACGTTGATGTAAAAATTTGAGTGTGTATCACCGTACTGGTATGTTAAAATGAGGCACTTAGAAAGCGTTGTGAGCTCTCCAAAACCAGTGTCTTCATCTCAGTTGATTCTACAATAGTTTTTGAATATAGTTACTTAGATCAGTTAACTTTTAAAAATTTCTATTACATTCTATTTTCTGGCTAAAAAAATAATTTTGTCAGGAAAATCAAATACCAATACTGAATCAAAGAAATTATACCCAAAGTCACTCAAAATCTGTACTCAATTTTTACTGAGCCCCTAAGGTCCATTTCCTGTTCCTGAGATTCAACAATCAAAATTCTTTATTTAGATACTATGTCCAATCAGATTTTACCAATTCACCCTAGTACAGTCTCCCTGCTTTTCTCCTTAAAAACTCAGTACTACAAAAACATCTACTTGCTGCTACTGCTGCTGCTGCTGCTGCTGCTGCTGCTGCTGCTGCTTGCTGTCTGCCTTTACCCCACCCCCAACCCCAGCCTGCTTGCCCCTTTGCGATGAGAATTTGGTGTGTGAGTGTGTCCTTTACCGACTCAGAGAGAGCTGACTTTCCTTACAAGAAACATAGGCAGTCATAAAACATGTCATGTGGCTTTCCAGTTCAAAATTAGAATTCCAGGTTACTATTAGGTCTCACCAGATAACACACGCATTAACTCTCCTTTACCACAGACTGTGTTCAATAGGCATGTCGCACAGGTTCTCATTGAGTCAAAAAAAAAAAAAAGCTACTGGTTTTGATGGTCTCTTTTACTATTACTTGGATCTATGAACTGTCCATTAAGTGGGTGATAGTGCAGCATGAACAATTAAGAATGCAGAAATAAGCAAAAGTGCTGTCTTTGAAACTTCAGTTCTGGAAATTCTAGTTAAAGAAGCTGCTGACGGTAAAGGAAGGGGAGCTGCTGGAAACACAGAAACACCTGCCCTGATGTCTTCCTGAGGTGGGTGCTCCCCTCAGGAGATTCAGGAGATCACTCTGCCATGGTGTTGCTGCAGCTCACCCAACACTAGGCTCCTTAAGGTGGGCCTAGCTTAGCAGGTTTCCATGTGTGAAGAAATTAATATATTGTGACACATCCTAGTTGTGCATCCTTAAATTTATATATCCTCAACATGAATTTCTGTCCTTCACTACAGATGTTTCAGTGAGGGGTAAGTTAGGAATCTCCTGATTTAGCACATGTATTGCAATATTAGAGGAACCATTATCAAAAGTTGCCCACTTTTCCTATTTTTCACTAGAATGGGGCAAGGCTTAAAAACTCCCCTCTTTCTCTCCCTCTCCCCCACCCTGTGTATGTGTGTGTGTGTGTGTGTGTGTGTGTGTGTGTGTGTGTGTGTGTGTGTCTTGGAGATTGACATCAGTTTACTTTCCTCGATCACTTTCTTTGCTCATCTTTGGGACAGGGCTCTCACTGAACTGAAACTCATTGATGGAGCTACACTGGCTAGTTAGTGAGCTTCAGGGATCTGCCTGTCTCTGCCTTCTCAGGGTGGAATTCCAAACACATGTGTTTTGCTTGACTTTTGCTGTGAACTCTGGGATCTGAACTCAGGTCCCTGTGAATGTGACATAAGCATTTAATCAATGAGGCCATCTCCCCAGGCTGAGAACAATTCTGTTTTGTTCTTTATTTTTCAGACTGTCATTCATAATAGTGAACAGTGGCTTTTGGAAAATTCAGCCTTTCTTTTCTCAGAATCTCCCAAAATTGTTTAAGAAAAATGTGTCAGCCAGATTTAACAACCACAGGGGAGTCCTTCCAACTTGGAATCACAGAGTTAAGGTTGGCAACTTTGTTGTAAGTTCCTGTCAAGAAAGACAAAGTCACAACATCATCATCTCTGAGATAAAACAAGGCTCACTGTTTGATTAAAGTCTCCAGAGCTCATCTCATCTTTTCATATGCCTGAATTTATACAAAAGCTTGCATTATAAAAGCTAACAGAGCTGCCTGTGTGTCACTTATCGTAAGATAACAGGAGACAGGAAATCATATTAGCCAGCAGATAATACAATGCCTGTTCAACATTTTTGATAACAATATTGAGTGCCTAAGAGAAAATGATACTCTTCTAATTATTGTTATTCAGGATTGTAGAAATGACTCAGTGGTTAAGAGCACTTGCTGCTCTTCTAGACGACACAAGTTTGATTCCTCACATTCAGGTTGAGAAAGCTCATAACTACTTAGAACTCCAGCTCCAGGGAATCTGACAACTCCTGGTCTTTGCAAGCATCTACACTTGTGTGCACATACACACATGCACACACATACACATAAATGATAACAAAAGAAACTTTCAGTTATACCAATTACTGCTATTCTATAACTGAATTTACACAGGGAAGTAGGAATAATTTAAGGCCATCCTCCTTAGCCCAAACTCACAGCCTATTGCTGAGAGTAAAAACAAAATAGAACAAACAAATAACAGCAATAAAAACTACCTTTCATATTCTACTAGAGAGCAAGAAGACCGAAGTAGGACAGTGTCATAATGATACTAATAAGATAGTTTTTAAAGTAACCCAGGTAATTGCCCAGAAATCCTTTATGAATTAAAGGCTCTCTCCTTGTGAGCAGTCAGCTACATCTTCAGAATGCATTTGATATTTTACACTTAGATGGCATTAGAACAAATGGGGCACACATAGAGGTTTTCTTGGCCCTTGGGATGTAGATATGATATTGGCATCCAGTTACTTTTGCCACTTTTAGGCTATTTCTCTCACTGAGAAAGTCCTTGGGTCTAGACCCACTTCTCGCTAATACTCCCTCTGTGTGTTACAGGACATAGGCTTTCCATTATTCCCCTCACCAAGTTTTAAAAAGAAAATTTGTATGCTAAGCAGATCTTGCTGATAGTTTAGCATGGTGGCTCTGTTAACATCATAAAAGTCACAGTGAAGTACTGTGGGCCACACTGTCACCTGCCACACTTTTGTCTGTCTGCAAGGGTTCACCTACTACTTTTGCCTCTCACACTGCTGGCCCCTTTTCTCTCTACTTTCCTCCTCTCTCCAGCATCCTCTGACAGCAAGAGTGCATGCTCTACTTTATGAGAAACAAATTCTGTATTTCTTTTGCCCAAGTCACGTGTAAAATACATATTCCCCCATTATAAAATTACTTTAACTATTATTTTCTTTTTTGAAATAGGGTCTCAATGGTGGTCCAGGATGGCTTTGAATCAATGGCAGTCTAAGTGCCTCACCTTCCCTCCTAAATGCTGGCATTAGAGGGAGAAGATACCACAACCAACTCAAACTATTTCTTTTTTATTATAAAAAGTTGAATTTCTCATATGGCAGCTGATAATTTTTTTCTTTTGTAAGAAGGTCTTTCATTTGAATCAAGTATTGTAACCACTAGTGATTTATAGACTTTCCATGTAATTGAAACTCTGACCTCACATCAAGGAACTTTAACATATGACTATATTCAGAAGGAAACTGTATTCAATTAAAAAACTAATAATATTATTAAAAATATAGTCAGTAGATATTTAATCTTTAATTGCATAAATATATATGAAGGCCATTAATAACATATATTGACACACTTTTATTAAATTTTGACAAAGAATTAATTTTGCCATAGGATAATCAATAGCCTTAAATGGAACAAAATTCATATATGATATTGATTTGGAGACAGGAAAAGTCATTAAAATGTTGCTTAGAGGAACAAATAAAATTATAACATGAATATTGAAAAATATTAATTCATTTTTTTCTTGAAAGAAAAAGACATGGGATATTTCTAATAACATTGATTTATACATTTTACATAGGAACTTTTTGGAGGAAAGAAGAACTTTTGATAATATTTGGTATGTTAGTAGCAATTAAAAGAAAATCATGTCTGTATTAAGTGTTAAACAAATGTTAGTGAGTCGAGTAAGTTAGGTCTTCTACTTGTATGGAAAAAAACCCTAAACAAACTGTGGAACACCACTCTAGGAAAACAAAGACTGGAGCTGTCTGGATACAGTCACATCTGAGACATGTGTGGGACACACAGGAGAAATTGTTCCTGCTAAGGCACTACATAGAGATTTTCCTGTTCTTTTACTGACGTCTGACTTCCATACCTTTCTCCCTCTTCATCCTGCAGGTGTGTCTCAGCCCCACGTGTATTGCAGTTCTCATGTCTTCTGCCCTTGTCCACCTTGCTCTCAACTGAGCTTTGTATCTTCTCATTAACAAATTCTTAAAAAGTACTATGATTTCCTGGCTGTTTGTTCTTTGTTAATTCATAAGTTTCTGTTGTTTTTTGTTTGAAAAATAGTAAGTAGATCATGGACAGGACTATGCATAAACTACCCTCAGATAACGGTGATATTTTGTCAAAAGGAAGATTTCTCTTATAGCAGTGTTCTCAGGATAGGTAGAGAAACATCTCAAGGAAGTGTGCATTACTATGGATTGAACTTTCAACTGAGGCGTCTTCACAGATCAGAAAGCAGAGAACATCCTCTCCTGCACATTCTTACCTCCACCAAATAACCATGGCTCACTAGCACACTTACAGAATTCTTCTACTGTGCCACCTCCTACTTCTTTCCCACATCCTGTCAGTCACTGAATCCAATCATCATTAGAAGGTGCAGAAGCCCAGCACACACAACAGGGGCTGAGCGACATCCATAGCAATTAGTTTGTTTTGATATGCCCAGCATGGTAGCCACCTAGCCTGGGGAGACTGCTGGGGGAGTTTGGGAAATGAATGTGACCTTTATCTGTAGGTTGGAGCACACAATCTCCCTCCCTGCTATTCCTGTCGATGGAGGGGATAAAGGCTGTGTTAATTATGAGCATGTTCCCTGTCTGTGGAACACATGCAGACAAGGCGAATGAGTCTGAGGTGGGGAGATTCACTAAGAGCTCACATAGAGCAACATACTCAAGGCGATTCCATGCTAAAGGGCACACTGGTAGGCAGGACATCTTGAAAATAATAAGTTGTGTATAGTCACCAATTTGTTTTTCTTTCTGTTGGATAGTGAAGGCCAATTTGGCAGACGGAGAGGCTGCCAGAAAGTTACCAACTCCAGAAACAACAGGTAGACATGAACGTTTGTTTGTTTCTTATCTTCACATGCTCACAGTGTGGGTAGCTTGAGGAAATACTTGTTTCTTGGGCAAATACGTTGATTTCTACTGTAAAGTGTAGGTCCTTTTATCTAGTTGCTCTTAATAACCAGTAAATGATCACATAACATATTTATAAGAAGATTTAAGACATATCTATTATCTCTAGGTAACAAGTATAGAAAATAAACACTGTAGAGGGAGTAAAATAAGCCCTATTTGTGCTGGAAATGAAAACAAAGTAAGAAAATAACACGTAAGGAAAAAAAAAAAAACATTTCTGTACTGAGCCTTGGAGTCTCCCTAGGATTAAGCTCAACATTCTCTCCAATGCTAAGGATAGAAACAACCAGCTGTTGAACTTTGAAGTAATTGGTTCACAGCTGTGCTTATACTGAGATGGAAATATGGAAATACATTTGTACAGAGGAAGAGTTTTTTTCTTTTTGAGCTATAATGAGAGAGTTGTCAAATTAAACCCAAACTGCTGTAAGTTAAATAAATTACATGTGGAAATTCAGTTTCTGATACGTTCACTGGGTAGATCCATTCGTTATGATTTCCAGAAAGAACTCCTGTGTTAATCATCAAAAGCATGCTTATGTTATGGCCTTATGTTTTTATCAAGGAGGTAAGTGACCTGAAATGATTTCTATGTATTTTTGTATCATAAAATATGTAAGAACAGACTCAATGCAACACAGTGGATTTCAAGCATTTATTCAATACCTGCTCTCATAGAGAGGGACACAAAAGATGTTAAGACCACATTCCCGGCTTTAGATATATTTGAAATATACTTGGGAAGGCAAGATTAGCACATTTGAAAGAGGGTGACATAGAATACAGAGACAATCAGAAAGGAAGTCAGTGGGAGTTGAAATAATAAGAAAAGGCTTTGTAGGAGAGAGAGAATAAGGGTTTAAAATAGTAGGTGTGGAGTAACAGAAAATCAGAGGAAAGCATTTCAGAAGCATATAGCCATGAAGCAGGAATGTGAGGTGGGAATGCAGGAGATGCATGATGAATTTATGAAGAATGGTATTGACCCCTCTAAAACCGAAGAATCCATGACCTTGTGCTTAAAGAGATTCACAGGGATAGTTTTGGTCCTATATGGGCTACTCAGGTACACACACAGACACACGCCCAGGAACTCAAAATGGTCATATTATTGGGGTCAAAATTCACTTCAGAATAAATAAAAAACACACTGGTCCAGATGAAGACTTGGAGCTTGATTTTTATCTATGACACTATTACATTATGTAATCTCCAACATGTTACTAGATTCTTGACACTTAATAGACCAATATTTAATTATACATTCATGAGATCAAAATTACATTAGAGGAAAACACTAATTTGTAAGTGTGTTTGAAAAGTGATAGCTGTAATAAAAACAAACAAGCAATTCTTTAAAATATCAATCTATATCTTTTAAAAGAACAATGTCCAGTTAATAAATATATGAACACTTAATGCTGAAGGCTAGGACTGAACTGTCTAGCCTTCTCAAATTCTTAATTTTATTTGATAAGAACCTTTGTGCAAGGTGGGATTGTAACTTAGTCTAGATTCCTAACAATGCCTGATGCACAGACAGTACTTAGAATTTCCCATGTTGGAAGTAATGCCTAAGCTTATATTTCCTGTATATTGCAATTCAGACTTCTTTAACAAAATAGAAACATAATCTTCTTCAACAGGTAAGACATTGCTTCAACTCACTCCAATACGACAACTGAATAAATGATGTTTAAAACAAAATAGATATGACCCTGGTAACTACTCTTTGCGAACACAAATGAAGTCAGAGCTCATCTAGACATCATCAAGAACCACAACACTATCAGTGGAGATAGTAGGAGCTTACTTCAGGATGCTGTAAAGGTCCAAGGCAAGGAAGTAACCAGAGCAAGCTATTATTTAGCCATAGATTTATGAAGGTATTCTGCTGATTCACTAGCTGATTTTTCTATTAGATATTTTCTTCTTTGCCTCTATGTACTTGGTTTGTAAAATGAATCTAACCATGGTGCCTTCCTCATGGCTACACACAAATGATAATATATGTATATCATTGAGTACCCAATCTGATACGTAAAGAGTACTCATCACAACAATATCTATCTCTCTATCTATCTATCATCATCATCATCACCATCTTCCCAAGCATGATGTCTTTCTTAGGATTGCAGGAAAAATAGAAATCATTCAAAGTAATTTTTATGATAGAAAAGAGATTAACACTAGATGTGTATTAATTTGTGAATATAAACCAAAAAAGCAAAAAAAAAGAAAAGTTAAAGTCTTGTGAAGACAGAGTAACCAAAAATGTGCCCCTCTGCTTAGACTTAGCTAATGAGTAAAATGCATCTACTTCAAACACACACTCTGTGAGTCTATGAGCTTTACATAGGCGCTTGCCCTGATGTCAACTGTACCTACTGAGTAACCTCCCCAAATGACCAAATTGTGTTACTTGAAAATTTGGCTTTTGTCAGATGTTCTGTAGTAACTGTAATTTTTAAGCCAAATAAGCAGTTTGAAAGATTTAAAAAGTCATTGTTTTGCTGATTTAGTTTTCATTACAAGTACCTGTAGAAATTTTTTATCCAGTTGCAACACATTGTGGTGATTACATGGTATACCCTAATAAAGCTTGCCTGAGGATCAGAAGACAGAGCCAGCCACTAGATTAGACATAGATGTCAGGTAGTGGTGGCACATACTTTTAATGCCAGCACTTGAGATCTCATGCCTTTGCTTGGGAAGCACACAGGCCTTTAATCCCAGGAAGTAATATGGCAGGGTGAAGAAAGGTATAGAAGGCATGAGGAGACACGAACTAAATGCTCTTTCTGGCTGAGGCATTTCAGGTGAGGACTCAGAGGCTTTCAAGATCAGTTGAGGAGTTGGCAAGGTGAGGTTGGCTGTAGCTTGCTCTGATCTTCTGATCTTTCAGCTTTTACCCCAATATCTGGCTCAGGGTTGTTTATTAATAAGACTGTTTAAGATTCAAACAACATCCTCCTATAATTAGACTCTAGTGAAGGACTGACTGTGAATATTAATGCTAGAAAATCAGACAGGAAAAAAACTAGGTAGAAGACAGTTTACTTATCAATCAGTGATTGCAGATATTGGCTTTATAGAAATTTTTCCTTATAAAATATTTTTAGTAGAGATTTTACAATACATTTAAATAAATCCATATTTTCACTTATTATTTAGTAAGTTTCTTCCTAAGTCTCCTGGATAAGGTCTACTCCAGCACAGTCTATCAAACTTGGCACTTGTTTTAAACTAAACAATTAGCACAGAGGCCTCAGATATTTAACACAAATTCAATTAAATTATTTTTGATCATGTATTATACATATAAAATTACAAGGTCATTGTATCTTTTTTTCCACCTTTTTTAAAAAATTGTGTGTGTGTGTGTGTGTGTGTGTGTGTATGTGTGTGTGTGTGTGTGTGTGTGTGTGTGCATGCCTGCACACATGCATATAGGGGTCAAAGACTGATGTTTGGGGTCTGACTTAGATCTTAGTGATTTGGCCTCCGCAGCACTGGGATTTCAGGCACACGTAGCAATTTTTATGAGGGCTCCAGGGTCTCTCAAATCCTTATGCTGTGTTGGATGTAATTTACCAAATGAGGTACCTCCTGAACTTTTTACTTTCTCATTGTTACCTCACTTTTTGTGTGTGTGTGTGTATCAGGTGTGCATGTGTGTGACTGTCATCAAGTGTAGAGGCCACAGGTAGGCATCAGAATATCTCTCTCAATCTCTTCTTCACCTTATGTTTCTCATTGAACCTCTAGCCACCACTTCTGCTAGACTGGCTGGCCATTGAACCTTAGAGGTCCTCCTCTCTCTTCTTCTTCCCTAGTATTTACATAGACATTAGGTATCTAAACTCTGGTCCTCATATTTGTTTACGAAGCACTTTACAAATTAAACCATTTCTCCAGCTCCTCATCATTATAATCCACATGGAGGAAAGAGAATTGACTCTTACATCTTTGACTTCTACGTAAACTATGTATGACATGTAGCTGTGTTCATACAAGTGCAAATGCACACACATACATGCAAATAAGTGCCATAAAAAGTTTTTAAATCCTTCATAAAAGATAAATAAAAACAGAAATTCAAAAGAAAAATATTATACAAACCCATAATATTTAAATTAACATTATTAATTTAACATCATGGTGTTGGCTTACAATCCAATTTGAAATAATTTAAAGATCAAATCTGAGCTTCCAAAAGGCTGAATGTTATATGTTTTCTTTTTTAAGTGACAGTAGGAACTAATAGGAAATATGAGTAAGTATATTGATTGATTGCACACATTTGAGAAACAGCATCTCTTACAATTCCATGACTACAAGAGAAGCATAGGATGTGAGATCTGTAGTGTTGAAAAAAAAATAGCTTCTTCACAACAGCATTCCTAACCTCAGAAACAATATGCACTCAGCGATACACACAGTTGAACCCCAAGAGACTGGCCTTGGCATTGTATGCTCCTCTAGCAAGAAGGGGAAGCCACGCCTGTACTCAGAAAAGAGGCTTACACAGGAGCAACAGGACAGTCTCATCACTGCAACCCACAGTCTGTTTAATGCCATACGAGAAATTTCCAGGTGCAGCTGTGTCATGCTTGTCTTGCTTGATAGTTATATTCTTGCTTTAAATTAATAAAGTGCAGCTTTATATACATTTGTGTGTGTGTGTGTGTGTGTGTGTGTGTGTGTGTGTGTGTGTGTGTGTGAGAACTGGCTTAATCTGAATCTTCACCTAAGTTGTGGGAAAGCTGTAAGGAGAAGGCTGAGAAAACCACACCATCTGAGGAACATTCTGGGCAGACAACTGGCTTTCCTCAAGAACAAAGGACACCCTGGGAGATGCATCTTCTCATTCTGGTTGTTCCATGTAGGGCATGCCTTTGCTTTCATCAAGGCAGAGCTGATTTCAGACTTTGTGGTTTTGTCCATAACAAGTAGGAGTTACATGAAAATTGGTAAAGATAAAGTAAAACAAGACCTTGAGAGTTCTACAATGGTTAGAGGTCTTGCTTTTTCCTTCACCGTGACTTTTCTATGCCAAATAAACACAAAAGAAAAATCAGGACCCACTGAGAACAGACTGTTTTCACCAAAACAGCATCCCATGTGCCAATACACAAGACTCAAATATCTCCCCAAGGAAAAAAACTACTCTGGAGACAACCCCATAAGAGCAGCCAAGGAAAGTTGATACTTGCCTGTCCATCAGTGTGCCTCAGCAGGATAGAGAAGGCTTTACATTGTTTCAGCTCAGGCTTGGGTGTATAATTCCTTGCAGTGTCTGTCCAGCAGGCAGAACTTAGAATTGTACAGGCACAGAAGAGTAGAACTCTATTCTCAATATGTAGTACCTCTGACACTGTGTTCTAATCAGTTGGTAGGAAGGTACATATTTGGAACAGATATTAGGAAACTATAATTTCAGCAGTCAGACAATTTGCATATTAATGCCTAAACTAGTCAATGAAGCTATTTTAGAAAACAGCTTTACTTTCTTTGGAATTCTATTTTAGTTTTAGAAGATATATCACATTCACTAGTGTCATTGACTAAACCATTGACTAAAATTGGATAAAATCAAGTTTTCAAGTATTTTTGAATTTACCTGAACAGGGTTATATTTAAAGCCACTTGTTTGTGTTAAATGTTAACTTGGCATGATCTGGAATCACCTAAAGATAGGCCTCATTGTACATCTGTGAAGAATACTGAGCTCTGGGCCTGCCTGAAAGGGATTATTTCAGCCCTGGCATGCCTGTGAGGGATTGTGTTGATTAGGTTAACCGAAAGGGGAAGACACACACTTGTAGTGGGTAGCCATTCCAGCTTTGATCTGGAAGTTCCAACCCCCATTGAGACTTCAGCAACTGTCAGGCCTATAAGGCGGGGCCAAGGGAGGCGCCTGGAGACCTGAGATCTGGATGGGCGGCGTACTCACTGGGTTCCGGGACCCTGGACAGTGAAGGTGGGCCAAGCAGCCAAGCAGAGCTCCAGAGAACACCGCTGGACTGCGATACACCTTCCCCAGACCCCGCGACCTACCTATCCCTTAACTTGTAAGTTACGCCATTAAATAAATCTCCTTTTTACTACGTGGAGTGGCCTTAATAATTTCACCAATACACACTAAAAGACCACAGTACCCTTTCCTCTGCTTGGGCTCTGGACAGTATAGAAGCCAGAAGATTGGAAGTGGTCATCACTCTCTACTTTCTGTTTGTGAGTGTGATGTGGCCAGTTCTCTCAGGCTTCTGCTGCCTCGACTTCTTTGCTATTATGTCCTGGGACTGTGAACTGAAAGAGACTCTTTTCTCCCTTGTTGCTTTTTGGGGGTATTTTATCACAGAAACAAGAAAAGAATCTAAGATGCTTTCTTATTAGATTACCTGTTTTTAAAACTTCTAACTCGAGTGTTTTTTCAATGATCAGGGGCAGGTGTCCTGTCACGTTGAAGATAACATGCCACATTGAAGAAAATAATGTTCACTTCTATCAAGCTATAAAGCTATAAATGGAAAATACACTTAATTTTCCCCATTGGCAATACTGTAGGCTTTGCTTTCCTGTGATCATGAACAACTTGACATCCTTTGCTGAAATAAATGGAAAGTTCTTGTTAATATTGTCAGCATGTAAAAATCTACATATCAGCAATAGAATATAAAGGAGTATATAGGCACAGTCCATATGCAAATAAATGAAAAAATGTTCAGCATCATTTGGCAGTGGGGAATCGAAGATGGAAACTACAATGAGTTATTGCCACATACCAGTAAGATAATATTTAAGAAATCCCAGAAAAGAAATGGAATTCTCATCCAACCATGCTGGAGAAAGGAGTGGAGTTCTCTCAAAAAACAAAACACAGATCTAATTTGTGTCCCAGCTATCAAACTTTTGGGTATATCCAAAGGAAACAATAGCAAAGAGATACCTGAGTATACACATTTATGGTGGTCCTATCCATATTATCTAAGATATGAAACCAACCTATCTGTCAATCAAAAGAAGAATGGACAACAAAATATTTATACATGTATATAAGAATACTATTTGGTCATAAACAAGATTATAACAAAATCTGTAGTAAAATGAACAGAGATAATGAGCATTATATTAGGTAATAAAACCTAGACCTAGATCCAAAAGTGTTACATGCGTTTAATCCTAGCACTCATAGCACTCAGGAGGCAAGTGGACCTCTGTGAGTTCGAGGCCAACCTTGTCTACAGAGCTAGTTCTAGGACAGCCAAGGCTGTTACACAGAGAATCCCTCGAAAAAGCTGAATTAAAAATAAAACAGTAATTACCAGCTGATAGAAACGTATGGTGTGTGTGTGTGTGTGTGTGTGTGTGTGTGTGTGTGTGTGTGTTAAGTAGGTAGCAATGGACAAAGGACATTAGGTTTGATCAATCATATTGTGTGCAAATGGTGGAATATTACAGGGTGTAGCACTCGGTAATTTCACATTAATAAAAATTAAATGATAATGTACTCTGATAATTTGTAACTAAACACTTCCTACATTTAAAAGACCAGTGTTTTACAATATCTTAAACTATCTTAACAAGAGTAGGAAAAGTAGTCATTCTATAACCTGACAGGAGTGCTAAGGCTCCTCTGAGGATGCATGGAAGGCAGAGTCCTTGCAATGCAGTCTCATTTATTCCTTATCTTTATGCCATGCAGTTAATTATGCTTCATAACTTTATTTCAGAATAATTTTATGTTTTAGGTTAAAAAAATAAAGGTTCCTACAAATGTATTATTTTAAACAACTGCATTTTGATCCTGAAAATAAATGACTTCTAGACTATTCAGAATGCCTGTTAAGCAATTTGATTGGATAGACTAATTTTGATAGCAAACATATGATGTTTCCAATATATGACAATATTTAATAGATAAGCATTGGGTCAAAAGCCTCTAAGCAGAGCCTCTCATCATTTACTCTGTTCTCATTGTTGTTTCTGTCTCCTTCTGACCTAAGTTCTCCTTCTGCTCCTTCAATTCCTCCTCATGATACTTTTTTGAGACCATTGCCAAAGTTCTATGTACTAAACATAATAGTGATCAGTAATTATACACTACATGGCTATTTAAAAATTGTTTCCTAACTTATTTTGGAAACTATCGGTCAACAGCAAATACTTTAGACTAGGTAGCTATATGAAAACTTATTTTAAGATGCAAGGAAGGTTGAGGAGTCATAAAAAAATTGGAGGAAGAGAGACAAGGTAGAGAGAGAGATGAGTTAGTAACAGAGGTAGGGAGAGACAAGGAGATTGTCCAATAGTAAAGATTAAACAAAGAAAATGGAGGTGATTTTTGATAAGTTCTTCTGGAAACTTCTAAACATAGTCCACAGATGACTGACAGGAATAGAAGAAGGTCAAGGAGCAGTCTTCAGTTCACAGAAAGTTGCCCCTATTCCAGCCAGGAAATCATGGGCTGCACCAGGAAATTCATGCAAATGAGTCAATTAATGACAACAAAGCCAGGCAGTTGAAGAAACTAGTTTCTCTGAGTATTAAATGTTGCTTTTGAGGAAGGATATGTTATTTTGTGACTCTCCAAATTTTTAACCTCTGATTGTACTTAGTTTGCATGGATTAAACGTCACCAAGCCAGCATGCTATCAGGAGCAGTCAGCCTGGAATAACTCACACAAAGCTTCTCAACCAAAGGCATCCATCCAATGCAATGTACTCCGGACTACTGGTGTCTTTGTCAGTGTCTTAGTTAGGGTGTCTAATGCTGTGATAAATACCATGACCAAAGGCTATTGTAGAGGAAAGGGTTTATTTTAGCTTATAGTTTACAGTGCATCATGGAGGAACTTCAGGGTAGGAACACAAGGCAGTAGCCTAGAGGTAGGAGCTAAATGCTAAAGTAGAAGTTATAGAGGAACACTATTTATTGGCTTGTTCCTCATGGCTTGCTCAGGCTGCTATTTTATACAACTCAGGCCACCTGCCCAGAGGTGGTACCCCCCCGACCGAGCTGGTTCCTCCCACATCAATTATTAGGAAATGCTTCACAGACATGCTCATAAGCAATATGGTGGAGGTATTTTCTCCACTGAGGTTCCTCTTCCCAGATAACTCTACCTTGTTTCAAAAAACACCAACCAGGACAGTGGGTATGTAATCTCACTGGAAATGAACACATAGTATTGTGTCCAATATCTGTTAGGACTAGAAAGTTATGAATGAAATAGAACTGACCTCATCAGGAAAGTTATTAAAGAGCTCATGGAGAAAAAAAATTAGTTCCTTACTAATAGGAATTAAAGACAACTGAATAAACACAAATCTCTTGTAGAAACTCAAAGTAGAAAAAAAAATCAGTGAAAATAAATATTAAATGTTCTAATGAATAAATGATTGTTTTAAGCTTGTAGGTGGCTAGATAAGAAATACAGTACATTTTTTAAATCTACCTAATCAGGAAAGCAAATCACTAGTTACAAAAATGATGATATTAGGAACAGTGTTTGAGACTAAATAATTACTACCTTCTAGCAGTGTAGAGTCCACAAGCTGCATTCTACACAATACAAACTCAGCTGATGGGTGCAGGCTCTTCTTAACAGAGAGGAAAATACTTTAAAAGAAACATTAAATATGATTTGCCAAACTTTTCAAAGTAAGAAAGAATAAAATTGTTATAAGTATAGGAATAAATACTAATAGGAGCTTTTGTCCGGCCCACTAGGCATACTTAGTTCCTTGCTGCTATTCAGTTGACCTCCACCTGTGACCTCAGCAGGCCTGAGACCAGGGCTGCTTTCTGTAGAAACCAGTGTCAAAAAAAATCTAAGTTCAGTTGCAGCTTGTAGTGAATACTGTGTGCTCACTAGAAGTCTTAGTATTCCTGTTCCTTATCTGTAATCTATTACTCATCCTCAGTGCCCAGTCGAAAATGGCACATGTCTCTTGACCCATGGAATGATACATCATGCTAGTTTAGACTTTGGTCACTTGTGTTTGAGTACAGCCTGATCTTGAACTTTAAAAAAAAAAAATTGGAGCATTGTAGATGATGATGAGAGAAAGGAACCCCTACCCACTGTTGGTTGAGGTGAAAATTAATAGAGCCATTGTGGAAATCAGTGTGGAGATTTTTCAAAACATTAAAAACAGAACTACCCTGTGATCCTGCTATTTTACTCCTGGGTGTCCACCCAGGGAACTCAATACCCTACCACAGAGCTATTTGCACTCCCGTGTTTATTGCTGCTTTATTCACTACAGCAAAGAACTGAAATCAACCTTACTTGTCCATCAATAAATGAATGGATCGTGAAAATTCGGTATATATAAAAGGCAGTACTACTCAGTTCTAAGGAATATTAAAGTTAAAAACTGCAGACAATGGATGAATTTAGAATTTATAATATTAAGCAAGGTCTTACAATTTCAGATAGAAAAAAAAAACCAGCATGTTCTTTTTCATATGTGGAATCTACCCCCAAATCATACATGTATATGTAAATAAATGTACATGTGGATATAGTATAACATGAAGAAAACAGAAAAGGCTAAATATTAGGGCATGAGGAAGGACTGAGTGCAGGAAGTGGATATGAGAATAATTGTTTTTCTAGTTCTAATTCTGTTACCAAGGTTTTGGTTTGGGTGGTAGATAAGTATATAAACTACATTTGATAGTAAAAGTGTAAAATTTTATGTGAGGCTTCATAGATTCTGCTCTGAATGACTAATCTAACTGTATAGACTCTTTTTTTTTGAGTTGTATATACTTTGAGTCTGTATCAACTTTGGTCTGTGATGTTTTTATTCATTTGCAAAGTTTTCATATAATAAAGTTGATCTCACAGATTTGGAACTTGATTCTCAAGATGGTAAACTGTTTCCTGTTTGTCCTCACATGAGGCAAACGATAATAACTTGTAGAGAATGGCTGGATTGTCTAAGAGCAGCTGCAGGATTCTTAATCAAGACAGTTTTTCACCAGTATTGAGCTGTGAGGCCTCCTGGGTAGAATCCTTGAAATGAGGACAGGGCATGACAGGTCAGGAGTGAACCACTGCCTGCCATGTTAGGATGTGTTACTAGGTGGTATTTCCCTGGGTCTGTGGCTGTCATGTGACATTTCCCTTCAAGAGGTGAAGACAGTGGACATGGAGCTGTAAACTGCGTGTGTTTTGTTTTAAGATAGTGGTACAGGTTCAAGGTAAAGCACTGAAGAACACAAACTGGAGGGAAAGCAATATAAAAAATTTTACTGGGTGAGTTTAGGGCACGTTTGGGTCTGCGGTTTTATTTTATCATCATCATTATTGTTTTTGTTTGTGGCATTCTCTCAGTGAACTTGGAGCTAACCTTTTGGCTAAATTGCCTAATCTGAAATCCACCCTCTCTGTGTTCCACGCTCTGCCCACAATGCTGTGTTTTCAGGCATGCTCGGTGTTTGACACAGGTTATGCAGATCTAGGCTCAGGGCCGCCTCTTGTGCAGTCATGCACATTACTCACTGAGCCATCTCTCTATTTCTATGATTTCTAATTTGGCAAACAGAAGAAGAAAGAGATGGTGAGAAGATACGACAGAATATTTGTGTATGGGAAGAAAAAGACAGACTCATTTGTTGAAAAAGAAAGATTGGGAAGTGGGGTGGACAGCAATCCCTGTGGAAAGCAGTGACTAGGAACAGTGATGTAATATTTTCTCCTTGATGAGACGTTATTATCTGCATAATCTTTAAGGGAGCTTCACAAATCGCACAACTCTAACTTCTCAAATGATGTTTGAGTGTACACAACTTAACAAATGAGGCAGCTACAATATAACAGTCTGAAGTATATAATGGATACAATTATTTCATTACAGATTTTATTGTGTGTGTGTGTGTGTGTGTGTGTGTGTGTGTGTGTGTGTGTGTGTGTGAATGCTTTCATGCCACAGTACGAGTGAGTGTGGAAGTCAGAGTGCAGGTCCTAGGAGAATTAAGCTCAGGTTGACAGGCTTGTCAGAGTCATCTGACCAGCTCCAAACCACTTTATGTAGTGCCAACAAAATCAGAGAAATGCGTGTAAAACCATGAATGCTGAAGTCAAGGGTTGAAGAGCCTCTCCTCCATATGAGGACTCCAAGTCCATTCTGACAATGAAGAAACAGGAAGCAAACACGTCCTCTTTGAGAGAAGAGGTAAAAATGAGAAGGGAGAATAATGTTTCCTGCCATGTTTTTAAATGGACACTGTTTTTTTGTATTAATCTCTCATGGCTAAACCGCAAGGAGTAAAAGGCAGGTGACATAAATTCCCAGGAGAATGTCTGACTTTCTTTTGGAAATTAAATCCTTATTGTTCTTCCTATTATTGAACTTTTTTCTCTTAGATACTACAGATATTTCTGGATGCCAACTATACTGAAAATGCTCATCTCTCAATTGAGCTAAGATACTAGTTCTTACATTGGCAGCAGACATAAACCAATACGTAATGAAAGGAAATGCCTATCTCTAACAAACAGAATAGATGTGTATATATACATATATATGCATATATATATACATATGTATATATATGCACATTCATGCATTTGGAAACTAGATAATATGCTACATTAATTTTGTTCATGAGAAATATCTTTTCAAGAAATAGCTGAGCAAAGCAAAGAGCCAAAGCTTTTAGAAACAAACATATGTTGTTACTAGTCGGAGGACTTGGGAAGTAGATGGTTAATAGTTTATGAAGACAGATGCTGCCCTAGAGTTCAGCCACAGCCTACTAAGAACTACAAGCAGCTATTGATTTTCCAGACAGAAAAGTGGTTAATGTGTAAACTACCTCGACACATTTTGGCTCTTGTAGCAGGACTTAGAACTAACTGGAGGTCAAAGGGCTATGTCTGTAAGTCCATCAGAGGCATGTTTCCCTTGTTAAGAACAGCTTGCATGTAGAGATGTACTCTTTCTCAAAAGTTCAAGTACTTAATTTAGTAATTTTGGTTCTTAAATTATTATGTAATGCATTTGCTTTGTCCTCTGCACAGGCCAGATTTTGCTGCAATGGATCTGAATTAAGCTGATAAGAACAGGCATGGGCCGTGAAGCATGGTACAAAGGCTCACATCCAGATGGAGGCATGCATCAGGAATGGGCCTTTGCTGCTTATTCTGACTTAAAGTTTATTTACTCACAAAACTCTTTTTTAAATTTTCCTAATGATGCCATTATATAGATTTTCCTTAAAGTTGCTTCCCTGGAAGATAGACCATAATTATGGGACTCTGAATTATAAGTGTCCCCATATTATAATCAGTCCATATTGCTAGATTCACCCTGAGGTTAGAACATAATAAACTTTTGAGACTTGTGGACTATATAAAAACCCTGACCTGAACACTTCTGTGTATTCTCAGGGTCATTGGTATACTATGCTCCACATGCTTCCTTATCATGAGGCAGACAATAGTAAGACCAACCTCAGATGGCCAGTAGACAAATTGCATGAGTCAGTAAATATAAACTCACAAATACATGACACATCACAGAATCTTCTTTGTGGGGTCTCTGGAAATTGCCTCTGGAATATCCAACAACTTCCTTACTCAAATCTGGTCCTATTTTCATCATATTGAAACTCTTTGTTGAAGTGAAATTCCAGATGAAAGTACAACAAGCAAAGGAAATTGATTCTTAAACTGAAGAAAGTAGATTTGTTCCACATTCTGGAAGTTCCTTGTGTATGGTGACAGAATTTTCTGACTCCTCCAAATCTAACTCAGAAAGTTCCTTTGCTAAAACGTCACTTGGCCCACTTGGGTTCACAAGGCAATTAAAAGCAGACTGAACCCTTCGTCTCTGCCTGCACTTTGCATGTTCCTCTTGCACTTTAGGCCACTGGTTAACCTCTTGATGGAGGCATGTTGATTGCTAAAGGAACATCTGTTTAGAAACCAACTGTAACTAACCTATTTTATTTCCCTTCAAAAATCAAAGATGCAAAGATAATAATGGAGGCATCTTATTGTCACCTTTTTACAGTGACCTTGCACATCACACAAGAGGCACATAAAAGTCTCCAGTTTTTTTGCATGAAATTGCAGTCATTTTGGATTCTAGGAAGAACAATTATCTATGATGGTGAGGCTTCACTCTGAAGCAGAGGTGACCATCTTATGGAAAGTAGGTTGCTCTCTTCAACCAATGAAGAACCAATTTCTTCCAGTCACCTCCTAGAACCAGAATTGAGACTTACTAGACTCAACTAGAATGCACAATGACCAGAGGTGCTCAATTTTGCACACCTTTTGGTCTTTGCCCTGTTGCTTCTATTTAAGCATTAATCATGTCAATGCAGAAAGTTAAATTTGGCATCATGGAGACCCTTTGTCTATTCTTCTTAACTGAATGTACAAACTGGTTAAATTTGTCTTCTCTGCTTTTCAGTATCATGTATCTTTTCAACTGGTATATTGGGTGGGTAGCTAAACAACCTTTTGGGGGTATCCAGACCAAGTTTTGGCCCTATAACTCTTGAAGCAAGAACATGGGGAGAAGAAAATTTACTGGAAGGTGATCTTAAGCATAGCATGTCTTTCCTTCACTATCATCACCTATAGAGGTCTACAGGGGTCCAGGCAGTGTTCTATTAAGTCCATGTTCATATAGATTTGTTTTTCTGATTCTGGGGATTGAACCTATGGCATTTTACAGTCCATCAGCCAACTACTGAGCTACATGCTCAATCCAGAAAGGGGAGTTTTCTAAAAGACTTTTTCAGGTGTTAAAGAAAGAATACTGTGCAGCCAACAGAACAGTAAGTTAGCAATATGGAATGTCAAGATTCCTGTCTCACTCCAAGTTCAATTTTGAGGAGAAATAGCTTTTATGAAAGCAACCAAAAATTAATTGAGAAGAATGTGTAAAAACTTTATATAGCTATTACCATAATCATTACAAAGACCGATGCCATTAAATAAGTCCATGGTGTAATTATAAGTACTGATTAATTATTGAGGCCTATTTAAAAAACCTGAGAAGATGGATTACTTTTTAAAGCTACACACAATATCACTGAAAGAAAAATCAAAGGTAATATTCATGGAGTCATTTTCTATCTCTAGAAGAATACACCTGAGGACCATTGCAGTGTGTGGAGAAAAAGAGAGTAAACTAAATGGAACTTCTGACTTCCTCACTAACTATTCATGCTACTCTGGGGTTCTTTAGACTTTCAATACTGTGAGGAGCAGTTGTGGAGATTCACTGTCACTGATCTCAGACTTGAAGGCACTCCACAAGTACTGAGAGAATGAAACCTTCATTCCTTGAGAGTTACTGTTGTCATCAAAAGCTCACCAAGTCCCTGGCATGTGTTGTCCCACCAGACCAGCACCAGCAGCCACTCCTGGATATGCTCTGAGAACAGCAAAGGTCACTTCACCTAAGTCTATGCTTGGGTTTCAGTATGCATGATAAAATACACTTTGCTTATGAAAGCACAAAACATGTTGGAATAATGAAGCTGGAGAGATGATTGAGTTTGTTCAGGCGTTTACTCAGTATTACCAATCAGTGGCACATTTGAAATTTGTTTTTTTTTTTTTTTTTTTTTTATCCATAGAACTGAAGCTGCCATTCCACTGAGAGCATGTCACTATTCTGCTCCTCTTTTTTGATGATCTTGGATTCCTTAAAAAGTCATTTGGTAAGGTACTTGCCACATCTCTGGCTCTGAACATTGTGACTAGAAAATAGTTTTGTACTTTAAAATAAATGTCTTGGCTTTTCTCCAACATTTATTTTCAATAAATGCTGAAGCATTTATCTTGCAGCAGGAGACCATTATCCAGTCACAATGCTCAATTCCTTTGACATTATCTCTTAAGTAAAACAGTAACGTTAAGAAAAAAAGGACGTGTTGATTGAAAGGCTTGGTGCGTGTGCTGGGTATGCGAACAAACACTGTGGGTGAAAATCACCCCTTTAATCATCGCAGGAAGTGGAAAAAGCACATGATTTTTTTCTTTTCAGCACACTGTGTTAATGGGGTTTGGGGACAAGGGTTAGGGTAAAGCAGTTTAGAAAATACAGATTCTAGCATTTTCCTCAGTGAATGGCATGTCCAGTCCCTTTTTCACAGTATTTGGTGACAGTCGTGGCTTCTCTTGAATATTTCCTGGTAGCTTGGCTGGTGACAGTCGTGGCTTCTCTTGAACATTTCCTGGTAGCATGGCTGGGGTTTTCTATGAAGATCTTCACTGACTCTAGCTAAACTGTTCTCTATATGGCCGTCACTCTGTACCAGGACAGCCTAGCCCTGCTTCTCTTTGCCTAGTAATCAATGGGGAGTTGGTTCTTCCTGGATTTTAGTGAGATCAGGGTAGGTGTCATGTTTGAAGTCACTGGTGTACAGGCTCACAGTCAGACTTCCTGTCTTTATTTTGTCACCTATGATAACTGTAGGGTGGGTTACCTGACAGTGACCCCAAGAAGGGAGATCAGTCATGAAATAAACAGACCACTGCAGATGGAAATGCATTTAAGAAAAGAAAAAACCTTCAGATGCAGGTATGATCAGATGACTTTTCTGTTTAAATATTTCAAGCACTTAATACCTTGCCATCTGTTCAGTATTTTCTGAACTCTTAGATATAAAATGGAAGGGAATAGTCTACTGTAGACTAGCATCATACCTCACAGGGACCTAAACTCTACCAGGCTGTTCCTTCTTGGGGAGGGGATGTCCCTTGGCATCCTCCATTTGGAACACAGATGATGAGCTGGAAGTAAACTGCTATTTCCTAACGGGGGAACTTTGGGAAAGAGATTTATGACAAGTACCTTTGATCCAGGCATGGTGGGTCATACCTGCAGTTCCTATAATCAAAAGACTGGGGCAAGAGCATCGTAAGTTTGAGGCCAGCTTGGACTGACTATCTAATTAGTCGCGGGGTCTGTCTGAGATATGAGGAAAAGCTTTGTCTTCCAATAAGACAGGTATAGAAATATCTCCGTGTGTGTGTGTGTGTGTGTGTGTGTGTGTGTGTGTGTGTGTGTGTATGTTTAAGTTTAAAATTCTATGCTAAATACAGTGAATTCAATCCTCTCTGGGGTAATCTCTATATTGGATTTTTTTTTTCATTTTTTTAATGGAAATATTTTTCTGAGAACCATACTTCACAGCTCTGTTCAAACTTATTTACCTTCACAGAGATGCCTTTGCTGACCTCCAGGGTAATGATTTTTCTCTTTCCTAATTTAGACTTCAAATTGTTTAGGCCACATAAACAGTATGTGGCCCATGGAGACAGGTCATCATCTCTCAGACTTCAGTGGAGCTACAGGACTTAGCAGAGGCCCATGCACTATGTGAGAAGCTGTCTCATGATCACAGAACATGAAGAGGCAGGACTCACTCTCACACAGGCACATGGAGGTCTCCATGACCCAGCTTCTCTTGATGATATCAACCTGGTGGATGTAACTGTTCTTTTGATGGTTCTTTTCAGATAAGCAAATCTTTTAAAAGATGAGGGAGGCCAAAGCAGTGCCACAGCATTGGCAAGGATGCTGTATGAACCAGAAACACCATGTTCACCCTCATAAGGAGCATGTGGAGTACCTCTTTCTGATCTTAGCATTATGCAAAATGTACTTCTCTTGAGCAAGTTACTTTTCGTCATAATAAAAAATAAATCTTAAGATTGGATTTTTAAGGTGTTTACACATTTGTCCAATTAAAAAGCTCAGGAAAAAATAAACAAAACTTGAGTTGTCTAGTTTTACAGGTGTAGAGGAAAACAATATGCATATCTGCATACTGATTTTATTTTGGGCCCTATGTTCATACAAAACATCTATGCACATGTTAGTAGCTAGAGTCATTCTCAAGTCATGTTCATAGGATTGTAAACAGCTTTCACAGACTTACTGTAATGAAGATGCCCACATTGCCAAATGACCTCCCTGGAGTCTTGCCCTGAGTACATTCTAAGTTCTAAATTTTGAAAATTGTTCATGTGGATGTACAGGGAAGCCTCATTAACATGCTAAACTTATCTTTTCTTTCTTCAGCATTTTCTGTTTTGGAACTGTTGGCTATATAGCCAGCTCTGATTTCAAAGTCTTGATCCTCTTGTCTGAGCCTTACGTCCTGAGATATCAGAAAACACCACCATACCAGGCCTTGTAACTTAATTTTTTCCATTTCCTGTGAGAAAACAACACCATGATAATATAACCTATACATTGTAAGCTTTATAAAAGGATAAACATGGAAAAATAATTGTTGAAAAATGATATTTTATACCTCTTTATATGAAGACTTCTAAGTCATTTTCTTATCTTACATTTGTAATCACAACTAGCTCACATGTGGAATGCTTTCAAAGTACTTTCTTGCATTCTAGAATAAATACATAGACAAAGGTGACAAGGACTGATATTGAAAACATACACACACATACATATATACACAAATACTCACATACACATAAACACACATACATACACACACACATCTGCACACATTCTCTCACATGTGCATACACTTATACACATATAACAGCCATTCAATTGCTGACTTCTCTTACAGGTACCCTCTCAAGGTTTTCACATGTAGTAGGGACACAATACAGGTGAAACCTCTGTGTGAGGACAGGTGTGACATCACTACAAAGGCAGGACAAAAGTCGACACATGCACAAGTGACATTTTATTTGTTGTTCCTGGGTAGGTCCAAGAGAACACTTCTTTGGAGACTATCTTTGAAAATGTTTCTAGTGAACTATATGTAACCTAAGGCAAATTTGTTATTAAGGTTTCCTGATACTGAAAAACATTCTAATTGGTTTTGTGTTTTTATGAAATTTTGTATTCTTTGGATCTTGGAGTCAGTCAAGAGAAAACTCTTCTGTGCTGTTGCCTTTACATGAAACAGCTGGATAAATCTTGTTTGAAAATGTCTGTAGGTTTCTATCACATTACAAGAAAAATAAAACCATCTTGGCATCTCTTACTGATCATGTAGGTAAAAAATTCTT
Organism: Peromyscus eremicus; assembly: GCF_949786415.1. Classification (NCBI taxonomy): domain Eukaryota; kingdom Metazoa; phylum Chordata; class Mammalia; order Rodentia; family Cricetidae; genus Peromyscus; species Peromyscus eremicus. The sequence continues at coordinate 92,923,849 of NC_081417.1, forward strand.
ATAATCATGGCAGACAAATGGTAATTATAAGTCATGTGAACATGTGAACCTTTACATTAGACTATCAGAGTTCACAGAACACTCTTCATTTTCTCAGTATTTAATAACTAAAGTCTTTGAGAGGAATGTGGCATGAGGATAGTAAGGGAAAAGGTGAGAGTAAGTCATGCATGTCGAGACCCTGAGGGGATTTTCTCATTAGCTGTCTGATTGTGATTTGAGTGTTCATCCAACTTTTTCACACTAAGTAGGAAATATATCATAACATTAACCTACACAAAAGCAGACACATCTTTCCTTGGCTTGGTGATATCTTCTTTCTTCCTCTGAATTCTCACTTCCAGTTATGAAATCTGAATAATTCTTAAGAATGTTAATGCTAGAAGAGATTGTGTGGGTGCCCTCTGGTGGCCAAAGCCATTGTTAACCCCTCAACAGAAAAGTCCAGGTTTGATGAACCTTTTCTAGGATGGTAAAACTTTATTTTTTCCTAAATTTCATATTGATGTGTTTATAATATACTAATTTAATTAACAGCATGAAAACTGAAAAATAATGTAATAGCTGCTATCAAACTTTTATTTTTCTCATTCAGAAGTCAGTATTTAAGTTGCATGAAAAATATATTTTGACTGGATAAATTGACTGTGGGTAAACTAATAATCCCACTATTTGGGAAAACGTAAGAGGATCAAAAGTTTTCTGCCAGCCTGGCTTCATGGCAAAGCAAAACATAAGCAAAGGACAAACAAACAGCTGTTGCAATTCCATGTGCACGTGGTTTAGAGCCACGGTAGTTGACTCAGCTATAGCAAGGCTGTTGGACTTTCTAAGCTAACCAGACTTCATTCTAGGTTCAGTGCTTTGCTTATAGATGTAGCACAACTATGGGGAAAATCCAGGCACTAGGATGACAGCGAATCTGGATAAACAGGGTTACTAATCTTTGTCAGTTTCTTTCATCTATTCCCTTTACATAGGGTTTTCACCTGTGTTCTGGAGTGCAAATTCTAATTGGTGTTAATAATAAAAATCTAGAGTCAGATATCAGGGTAAAAGCTGAAAGACTAGAGAAGCAGAGCAGCCAACCACTAGAAAGACTTCTTACTTCTAGGAATCCTCAGACTGAAAGGGCCAAGCTCCCATCTCTACCCTGCCTTATCACTTCCTCTCTCCTCCCAGCCATATCACTTATTTCCTCCTCCCAAGTGCTGGGATTAAAGAAGTGTGCTACCACTGCCTGGCCTCTAGTGGCTAGCTCCTCACTCTGATCTCTAGGCAAGCTTTATTTGCTAGAGCACAAACAAAATATCACCACATTGTTCACTTTAGCCATGTTTTTTTTTTCTGTTTTTAAATTCATCTATTTATTTTACATCCCAGCCATAGCCTCCCCCTCATCCTCCCCTCCCAGTCCTTCTCCCCCATTACCCCCATCCCAGCCCTCAAATCCCCTTCTCTTCCGTTTAAACCCAGGAAAGTGCACATGTCCTACAAGTATCAATAAAACACGGTACATCAAGATGCAGTAAGACTAAGCACCTCCCCACGTGTTAAGGCTGGGCAAGATAAACCAATATGAGGAGTAGGGTCCCAAAAGCCAGGAAAAGAGTCAGAGATAGCCCCTCTTCCCTCTGTTAGGAGTCTCATAAGAAGACCAAGCTACACAACTCGAACATATATGCAGGGTGCCAAGGTCAGACTCAGGCAGGCTCCCTGTTTGTCTGTTCAGTTACTGTGAGCCCCTGTGAGCTCAAAGTCAGTTGATTATGTGAGCCTTCCTGTGCTTTTGTTATTCATGTCTCTTCTTTTTATTATTGTTGTTGCTACTGCTTCAAAAAGCATTTATAGACTAAGATATGGTTTATGGTTTAAATGAGAACAAGAAATTAAAAGTAAACCAAAAGAAGGGCCAGCAAGATGGCTGAGCCAGGAAAGGCACTTGCTGTCAGGTATAATAACCTCAGTTTGATTCTGAAAGCCACACACTAGAGAAAGATAACCAACTCCAACAAGGAATTGTCCATAGGAGTACTGTGCTAATCCCATAAATAAAGCATTTTTAAAATCAAAACAAAACAAGAACTGCATTGGGTTTCTGTTACCACATAATAGCATCTTACAAAGTTAGCACCTGAAAACAGCATCTTTTATTAGTTCACAGTATTGCAGGTTATAGTCCAGGCCTTGCTCTACTCTTAGGGAATCACAATCATGAAAGCAAGGTCTTGACTGGGGTCAGATCATGCTGTAGGATCTGAGAAAGCTTGTTTCTACCCTCAGGTATTGGTAGAATTCCATTTCTATGCTAGAACTAAGGGCTTTCATGTCTGATCTTTGGATAAACAAAGCTCTCAGTCAATGAGTGCTAAATAATTATTCTTGCTCATATATATATATGAGCAAGAATAATTACAAACTCTATTAAGATCCTACAGATGGAATGTATGTTAGAGTTGATCAAGGCCAAATGTACAACATACATAATTGTGTATACGAGTATACTTTGCATTAATAATTTGTTTATATGTGTTATATATATGGATATACACATATGTTATATATATATGATTAGGATAGAACTAATAATAGATTGTTGTGTTCATATTGATATATGTGATTAAGAGTGGCTTTAAGAGCTACTTTGGGGTACAGGTTGAAGTGGTTGAGCACATAGAGTTACTATTGTCTGAGATAGACTAAGCAAGAAAATTTAGACAGTCATTTTTGGATATGTTGCATATGATACATGTGTAAGTCATATAGGCAGGTAGACATGTAAGTATGAATTCTAAGACAAAGAGTAATGTGGAGATATACCTTTGGAAGTCACTGGCATGGAAGGTATCCCCGACCAAAAGACAAGATAAGAACACAAAGCAGAGGCAAAGTTAAACGGAAAACCAGTGACTGAGACAGGAGCATTTCGGCATTAAGACATCAGAAGTATGATGAAAAATGAGTAGGCAAGATACTAAAAGAGAAGCAAGAATGCATGATATCACAGACTCCATGAGAAAAAATGGATCAAGGAGAAAGGGGTGATCAACCGCATCACATGCCACCACTAAGATGAAATAAAATGGTCCTGAGATGCATCATTAGCTTGTGCAGTTTCAGCACATTGGTGACATGAATGAGACAAGTGCTAGTTGAATGATAGGAGTAAAGGTCTGCATAGAGAAGCTTTAAGACAGAACATGAGAAGAATCACAGAAAACTAGTACAAATAATGTCATGCACTTGCTGTAACGAAGAGCCAAGGGAGGGGAATGGTGTAACTGGCAGAAAAAAGTCGGCAATGGGAAATTATGTTCTTTTTAATATTAGAAAAATAAAGCCATGTACGAATGGTTAGCCAAATAGTCTAGAGACAAGATGAAAAGATGTTGAAGAGACAGAATTGCTAGAAAGACCTTTGACATGGCAGTTGAAGGGCATTGAGGGAGAGCACTTGTTAGGTAAAATTACTACATGTCTTTTATGCCTACAAACATTGGACCACAACTTAAACAAGCCAAGTGAAACACAAAATCACTTTTCAGACTGTCAGATCATTCTCATTATGAAAATGCCACTCACTGCCCACAGAGTTTACTTAACTTCAATATGCCATTTTCTCTGTTTTAAGCATGTTTAAATGTGGCAAGTCTTGGACAGAATGAAGAATTTGTGAATATACACAACATCTAATTGTGTTAGTCTCTTGAGGTGGACAGTGGTTACTGAAGACCCTTGTAACTGGTCAAAGTACTAAGAATATGCTATTGTTGGATGTGTATTACTACATGGGACATCTATAAAATCCCTTACAAGGTTCCCAGACTATATCGGCAGAGGAAACAGAAAGAACGCAGGAGCTGGAAGAAAGGGTGGGCCCCATGGAATGCTTTCTTCTGACCCTAACACCAGTAGCTGATTACTTACATAAGATTTGAAGTTGTTAACATCCCATCACAGATGGAAGAGGGGCACTTGAAGCTGATTCTTCCCTTAGGAGCTATTAGTTAGGGAAGATGGCATGCCTCTGTAAATAATATCTCTCCTATGCTTCTGAAATCAACCTTGACTAAAATCATCAGATAACACACACACACACACACACACACACACACACACACACACACACACACACTACGTATGGAAGAAAAGTGGGGACTAGCTAGGAAGAGGGTGGGGACAGTAGGAGTGCAAGCATATCAGAGTGGGTAAATGCAATTAAAATACCTTATATACATGTGTGAAAATGTCATAATAAAATCTATAATTATGTATAATTCACATATGGCAATTTTACAAAGAAAATACATATCATTGAAATAGTTTGTGTCAGAAGATCCTGGTTTGGGATCCATGTAATACTGATGAGCATTTCAGTTTTCCCTGAAGGCCTATTGTCATATAATCAAGTGCATTTTGCTGGATCATCTACAAATTCCATTACAATAAATAATAATGAATGCGAGAGAGAGAGAGAGAGAGAGAGAGAGAGAGAGAGAGAGAGAGAGAGAGAGAGAGAAACTCTAACTTGTTCCTACAAGATGAGATACAAAGTTGGTGTCTTGTCATCCATAAGAAAGACGGTTAATAGAAAATGCAAAAATGCAAAGGGAAGAAATGTTTGAACTATATCAATGAAGCCAGATGCCTGGATCTCAGAGGCAGAAGTATACCTCTGCTGTCTTTCAATCACATTTCCTAACTCATCTGTAGGTTTCCATTCTAAACTCCTTTCTGATTATACATGACAGGGCTTTAGAATTTAGAGAGTCCCTTGGTTTAGATTTCCCTGTGCATGCCTTATTTAGAGCCCACCAGATCTGCTCCATAAATACTATGAACATACAGGTGCACACAGCATGGCCTGCTTCATTTGGTGGGGATTAGTGGATGTCCACTATTGTTAGATAGAAGTTCTTGTATTTCTTGGTGAAATATTGAATTTATAATCGATACAGTTTGTTTCATTTTACTAATTTTTTTTCTCCTAAAGGTTTATGGTCTTTCTGTGACCACAGAGAGCAAATGTTCACGGTATCATTAGGCCTATAATAAGAAAATCTTCAGGGCTTGGTGAGTTCTTCAAATGGCTTTAGTTAATATGCCAAGAAACCATATATAAATCCTTTTGCAACTTCCAAAAGACATGAAATGGGGCCAATGACCTTAAAGGACAGTGTAAGAATCATACAACAGTTTAAGTTACAAGTGAAGGAGAGGACAGGGCAGACTTACGGCAGACACTGGTAATACTGTCAGACACTGCAATGTCACAGTGAAATGAAGCTTGCTTCTTGGGGTTTTAAAATGAAAAGAAGAAAACCCACTATCACTCAGGAGGGCAATAGTGGTCTTTGTTTTATGGACCTTATCCTTCTTTCTTGTTTTTTTTTTACACTAACTTTTTTTTAATTGAAGAGTTTTGTACAATATTTTCTGACCACACATTTCCCATCTCCCAACTCTTGCTAGATCCTTCCCATCTACCCTACACATCCAATTTTCTCTCTCATTTTAACAATAAAACAAAAAAAAAAATCAAAGGAAGTCTCTCTGTGACTGTCTCTTCCCCACTCCGCGCCTTACCCTTCTCTCTAACACACACAAACAATAACCCCCCCCCCAAAAAAAAACCTGGAAAAACACAAAATTGGAAACCAAAACAAAATAAACAAGTAAAAGACCAATAGAACAAGCCTGTATTAAGCAACTGGTGTTGTACACACATTAAAAGGCATTAAATGGGTAAATTTGACAGACATGTCTGTCCTGCACTTTGGGGGCAATATTTGACCCCCCAAACTGTTTCTGTGTCCTGTTTTCTGTTAGCTCTATTCTCAGAGCCTTGGAAATGTGCACCTTCCTAACAAAGAAACTGTTTCATCGGGGTCCGGGTCATCTGAATTTTTCTCCACACAAATTATGCAGAGAAAATTCTAACTTTCTAGAGAGATTTTTAGAAACAAATACTGAAAACCAGTTCCTGAGTGCATCGCCTGGAAAAATCTGTCATCTCAAGAGTTTTCACGTGCTCTGCCACCACTCTTTCCATCCCTGGTCACTGGGATTGAAAACACCATGGTAGATACATTAGACATGGTCATTTTCCTCCACTTATTTGTAAACCATTTATATCCTGTCTCTTCTCATTTTAATAATATAGATGGAAATAGTCTTTTAGTTTGTTTGTTTTTTAATTATTTATTTTTTATTAAGAAAAAGAAAAAAATTTTATTCATTTTACATAGCAATCACAGATCCCCTCTCTTCCCTCCTCGTACCCCTCCAGCCTTCCCAACCCAACCCAACCTCCATTTCCCCCTACAAGAAGGTAAGCCCTCCCATGGGGTCTCAGCAGAGCCTGGTACATTCAGTAGAAGCAGGTCTTAATAATACAATATACTCATCACTTTCCTAGGTACTCACATGAATTGATTTTAAGCAGTATATATTATTTTTGGTATTCAAATGTAATTGGGTAGTATAATTAGATCATAGTAAAGAATATAGATGTACTGATATTTGTATTTCTATATTTACACTTTAAAGGTTTATTTATTTTATGCATATGAGTGTTTTACCTGCTTGCATGTATGTGCATCATGTGCATGTCTGATGCCAGTGGAGAGCAGAAGAGGATATCAGATCCCCTGGAACTGTAGTTTCAGATGGTTGTGTGCTGTGGGATGGTCTGTATGTCAAGTGTGTTGCTGATTGGTCAGTAAATAAATCACTGATTGGCCATTGGCTAGGCAGGAAGTATAGGCGGGACAAGGAAAAGAATTCTGGGAAGTGGAAGGCTGAGAGAGAGACACTGCCATCCGCCATCAGGACAAGGAAGATGTAAGGTACCAGTAAGCCATGAGCCATGTGGCAAAGTAAAGATTAATAGAAATGGGCTAAATATAAGAGTAAGAGCTAGGCAATAACAGGCCTGAGCTAATGGCCAAGCAGTTTAAATAATGTAAGAGTTCGTGTGTTTATTTTATAAGTGGGCTCTGGGACTGGCGGGACTTGGTGGCGGGAGCTGGAGAGAAATTCTCCAGCTACAAATGGCGTCCAACGTGGTGGCAAGAGTTTCCACCTAAAAACTCTAGAAAAAAGATTCTAAAACGGAACTAAAAACAGCTTCCTAATTGTCTCTCTCAAATGAGCGGCAGCTGCCGGTTTGAGCTACTGGCGGGTTCCTAGTGTGCACTCTCGACCTGCAGTATGGTAGGAATGAGGCCTCTGCAAGTAACACATTAAGCTATGTGGTGGATTTAGCCTTTGCTAGTACAAAAAAAAAAAAAAAAAAAAAAAGAAGAAGTTTCTGGGCTACACGCTACTTTGGTAAAAGTGTAGACCCACTATTTCTGAGAGTTACGGCTCCCAGAGCTGGCGGAAAGCGGACCACCGCCATGTTGGGAAGCTGAAGTGGGCGAGCCAGCAGCCACTGCGCCGTTTCAGGCTTAGAAGGCTGAAGTTTAAAAGGAATAGGCTCAAGCTAATATAAAAAAAATAAGCCACGTAAAGATGGCTACCACACAAAGAATCTGGATTATGTTCTCTTTGATATTCGTAATTACAGAAAAACATTTGATTGTAAAAGCTGTTGAGTTATGCCAAAATGTATATTTTAAAGGTACCTTGACTTCAAAATTTGGATATAAGGATATGTTGCTTTGGAAAAGAGTCTCTGCTTTTGTTTCCACAGAAAGCCAGAGACTATGGATTTGTTCCAGATTAAGATACATCAGGTTTGACCAGCCAAGACCCCCTGAAAGGTCTCCAATGACACCATGGCCCAGATGATTCAACATCCAGAATGGTTTCAAGTCAACTGGCTCAGATATACAGCCTCACGGACTACTCCATGATCCTAAAATTTTCTTTCTGTCTCCAGAAGATACAGTGCCCCCCTCCAGCAGGAAGTAGTAAGAGAAGCTACGCCCAAATTCCCAAATATACCAAGCTGGCTTTAGAGATGGAATTGGCTCACTCCCCCTCTAAACCCAGACATATTGCTCAAAAAAAAAAAATGGTTAAGAGATTCTTGTGTCCCAAATCAGAAGAGCCCTCTGGTGTGGGACAGAGAAAAAACAATATTTTTATTTAAATCAGGTTGATTATAAATACAATCTCTTTCTAAAACAAAAAGGGGGATAGTTTAGATATGATAGGATGAAAGGGTAGATTAATGAACCTACTTTGAAAGAGTAACAACTTGTTTAAAATGTTTTACATTGCTATAGATTTTAGTTTATTGATACAAATTTAAACTTAATTTTGTTATACTGTATATATATTTCTATTCTTGTTTGAGGTATTATGTTTATGTAACTCATTTAAAATTATAATGGATAATTAAAAAATAGATTAATAATTAGTCATCTATGATAATCATATTTGTAGCCATGTTAGTTAAGTCTTTTAGGTATACATAGTTATATTTCAGATAGATAGGTAGTCTTCAAACACTTCAAAGACCTACAGAATATGGCATTTAAAATGTTTTAAAAATTTAGACTTTCTGGACAGTGAGACATGTCTGCTCCTGACAGCACCGATTTACTTCAGAGAGGAGGATGGGCATCGAAGACACTCCATACGGAGTTTATCTTCACCTTGACAAAAATAGCCATTTGGGCAAGAAACTGTTCTTGCCTGGACTGTCTGATCAACTGGACATGCAGGACCCATACAAAGGTGACCACTGAACTTTGCTTGACAGAATGGTCCTTCAGGTTCCTGCTTTGCAGAGAAAACTGCCAGACATTCTACAGGACACAGAGAAAAGTGAATAAGAGACTCTAGGCCTGTGGGCTGAAGACAGATGCCCCAACTTTACAAGAGAACTTTGAATGACTGTCCAGGCTGCCAGCTGTCTCTGTCTACCCTACAAGACTCCTAAAAGTTGCTTATATCCTTCTCCATTTCTCAGGTAGTAGTATATCCTTCTGAGGTCTTTGATGTGGTTAAAGACTAGATACTTACAATTTTCCTTAGTTATAATAAAAGATAAGTTAGATATAAAACCTTAAACTTACAAATATAAGATAGATAGGATCTCTTCTTTAATATTGTAACTGTAATTCTTGGTTGATAATTGTTTTGTTATATGTAATTTTACTATGTTAAAGTTAAAACCTTCCTTTTTAAGAAAAGAAAAGGGGAAGTGCTGTGGGATGGTCTGTATGTCAAGTGTGTTGCTGATTGGTCAGTAAATAAATCACTGATTGGCCATTGGCTAGGCAGGAAGTATAGGCGGGACAAGGAAAAGAATTCTGGGAAGTGGAAGGCTGAGAGAGAGACACTGCCATCCGCCATCAGGACAAGGAAGATGTAAGGTACCAGTAAGCCATGAGCCATGTGGCAAAGTAAAGATTAATAGAAATGGGCTAAATATAAGAGTAAGAGCTAGGCAATAACAGGCCTGAGCTAATGGCCAAGCAGTTTAAATAATGTAAGAGTTCGTGTGTTTATTTTATAAGTGGGCTCTGGGACTGGCGGGACTTGGTGGCGGGAGCTGGAGAGAAATTCTCCAGCTACAGTTGTGTACTACTGTGTGGGTGTTGGGAACTGAATTCAGGTCCACTGGAAGAGAGGCCAGTGTTCTTAAATTCTGAGCCATCTCTCCAGTTCCTCTACAATTTTTCAATAATCTAAACACATTAGCTTCAGTTCAAACAAGGTGAATTTAGAAAACTGTTTTGACATCCCAATGAGCTCAGAATTGAAATGAATGCCAAATCTTTGCTTTCAAAAAGAACCCTCCCAATTCTCCTTGTGCTTCTGAAAATAGTTCCGTGGAACACACTGATTGTCACAAAAGAATTGATTGGTTGAGTTTCCAGAAATTCCATTTGTTCATAGGCTTAGTCATTCTCATCCCAAGAGTCCTGGCAGATGCCAGAGGGCCTAAGACCTAAGATGATAACAGGCAGATATAGAGAAAAGCCAGTGCCTGCATCTGACTCAGGCTTTGTGATTAATCCAATGCCTTTGTTCTAAGTACCAATCATTAACACCAGTAAACTGCTCATTCATTAATCGCATCTCTGTGCAAGGAACCTAAGGTAAGCACAAAACAAAACAAAATTCCCTATTTCCTAGAAGCTCACAATCTAAGGTGACTGCTTCCAATCTTACTGCTGCATTTCTATTAACCCACAAGCTGTGTGGGCAGAACACATAAAAAGCTCCATGGTAGGAAACACGTGTCCTTCAGGTTTTGCTGTACTTGCATTTGTTATGAATGTTCTGGAAATGATGAGGTAGAATTGCCAAGGATCCCACTGCAGACAGCCATTATCTCAAATTGTGAATATTGGTTGTCATCTGAGAGTCAACAGATGTCGACCTTAGGGTGGCAACTTTTCCTTCATTGCATGAACCTAATCAACATTGTATCCTCAAGTTTTCTATAAAACACACCATCCAATTAGAAAATAAGCTTTTAAGAAGTGAGGTCTAGGGTTAAAATCTCATTTAAACTGCATTAGTCTAAATGTGGCTTTGGGCTGTTTATATTAGCTGAAGCTATTTATTATTTCTCTAAAGGAGAAGAAAGGACACTTTGGAGACTACAGATAAATTGATTTAATGGCATGCATGACTTCACATTCAATTTCTATAAAAATAGCTTTTGATGGGAGGTTGTGAAGATTTTTGACAAAGATCTCTGTTCATCTCACTCCTGACTCTGTAGCAACACTGTTTGCAAACACACAGCTGAAGAAGCATCCAGAAGCATTGCTGGCATGCAGCAGTTATTATTGCCCAAACTACACTGAATTCAGAACCCGCTAAACCTCATCATTATTCACGTGGAAGTGTGGTTTCAATTCCTGGCCCCATTCTACTCTTTAGGGAACTATACAGCTTAGTTTTAAGCTAATTTGCTTCAGATGACTTTCCTAATCAGAGTGTATTTGATGCTGATTGGATGCCAGTATTGGCATTGAACTCAGTTGGAATTTTAGGGTTCCATGCTTTTGTTTACTCAGCAGGTATACTCAATGCCTACCAGGGAGAGGTAGTGTGTTGGGTTCCTTTGAGGCCAGGAAGTGACAACGTTTCTTCCTGTCTCTATAGCTTATAAACTGTAATGCACAGAATGTTTCAACATCCCATTTGGAGTAGTGATGTTTTGCGCATCTTCTCAGGTAGCCTTTTTTGACAGAGTTTCAACAATCTGTTGTCATTCATTACACTAAGTAAAAATTCTCTGGTTTCACTGTAGCAGTCATATGTCTAACAAAAGTAATAACAATTTTCAAATACAATATTTATAGTCAGTTCACAGCATTTAGATTTTAACTCTTTCCTTAATGGAAACAAGTCTAAATATCTGACAGTTTGATATTTCTCATTCTGGATATTGGCTACCTGCAGAAAACCATTTCCTGTAGACTGACAGTTTTGTGATACAGGGGGAAACAGATGATTGGCAAAGCCATACTGGAGAACTGAAAATAGGGCAGCTTTACTCAGTTAAATAAAAAAATATACAATAAAGGGGGTAGATTGTATTTTTTAAATTAGCTTGAATCTGCAAGTTAGAATCTATTTGTATTTTTGGAAAATTATTTCTGAGCTGTATTTTCTTTTTTTTTTTTTTTTTTTTTTTTTTTGGTTTTTCGAGACAGGGTTTCTCTGCGTAGCTTTGCGCCTTTCCTGGAACTCACTTGGTAGCCCAGGCTGGCCTCGAACTCACAGAGATCCACCTGGCTCTGCCTCCCGAGTGCTGGGATTAAAGGCATGCGCCACCACCGCCCGGCCCGAGCTGTATTTTCTGAAAATAACTGTTTGAAGTGACTTAGTGATTTTACTAGACCATGTGTGTGACTGGGCCAATGAGTATGTAGATTTGAGTTCATTGATGCCATCCCTAAAGAGATCAATTGAGAAAACATTTGGGAGATAGACTGGTAATGTAAAATACTTGACAACAGCCATTTGATGACATTATGAAATGGTGTTAAGTATAAATTAATAAAGGTGTATGTAGACACCAGAAAGAAAAGGAGGAGAGGTAGCAGATTAATAAAAACAGTGCCTGGTCTGGATTATAAGGTCCTTTGTTCAGTGCTGCAAATCTCTCAAAGTATGGTGAAGGCTCCGTAGCTAACGCAGCTTTCTTTGTTCCTTCATGATGCATATATGGATAAAAGAAGGTGACCAAGACTGTTATGTAAGGAAGCATTTGATAAGGCAACCTCATTACGATTTTTTAATTGTTCCTCTGATAAAGTACATGGTCATCTTACAAACTGCCGGACATCTAATAAAATGATGGACACAAGAGAATTGCTGTGCAGAATAGACATAACAGGGTTAATAATATTCTGATATATGGTTCAATACCTATATCTATGAAGTCTTTAATTTATTCTGTATATGAAGCACAGGTATTTTTTTTTAATATCACATTTATCCATGGTCTGTTTAATTGCCCTTCAATCTTCATGTCTTTAGAAGGACAAGTAATTTGAGAGTTACCATGGGTTGAATGCTTAAAACAAAATCATAATCAAAAATGAAATGCCCACAGCACCCTTTATTCACATACTTTGGCTTTATTCTTAAAGATGACAATGCCAAATGTCCTCATTCAACTTGTATAATGCATTGCTACCAGAGATACTTTTCAAATATATATAGTCATGTTTCATCACTGCTTATTAAAATTCCATAGCCTGGATGAAACAGGTCTGTGGAGACGGGTGAGAGCAATGGCTGTATGAGCAATAAGATCTGATTTCCAATTCTCAACACCAGTGCAAAAGCTAGTCATGGCCCTCCCTCTCTGTGGCCCAAGCATTTAGAGGCAGGGAAGGGGAGGTGTCTCAGGAAGTTGCAGGCCAGCCAGCCAGGCCAAAAAAAAAATAGTTTTAGATTTAGTGGGAGACTTGGATTCAAAAGCTAAAATAAAAATGGATAGTACAAACACCTGACATTCCCCTCTTTGGTTACCCACAAACTGATGTACAGATTTACCACCATCCCCCACACAATTAAAAAATAAATTAACTTAAAAAAGAAAGATGAATTTGAATTTCCTCCTAAAAGTTATAGCCATTTGCATACCCAACATTTAGTCTTCCCTGGAATACCCAAGTTTTATACCAAATAGCTTTTGTTTACATTTTCCTCGAAAACTATGTTTTATCCACTGTCAATCGAATCCTGGTTTTGATATTGTAACATCAAGCCCAAGTACAAATATTTTCTCATATCCATTTGTAAGATTTGATTTCTCCTATGGTGCTTTCTTTATAATAACTGTAATGTCAAGTGTTTGTAACAAAACTACTGATATGTGCTCATTACAGGTGTGAAGCTCTTTTAGAAATGAGCACAGAGGAATGAACAAGAATCAAATACTCTGCCTTCATTGACTTTCCTAGAGTGTCTTCAATACTTATCCGTTCACCAAAATAATTCACAAATCCCTTTTAGAAGAGCCAACATTAGCCATTCTTGAGACAAATCACAGAAAATTTATCTATAAACACAATACATGCTGAAATGCTATGTTTGCTTTTGAAGACTGAGTGGAATTAAACTTCAATCATTAAGTGACTTAGAAAATTATTTCACTTTTATAATAAAAAGGGAGAGAGAATATGTAATTGGTAATAACACTTATCATACATAATCTTCTTCAAACTATTTCATAATTGTGAGTCAATAGCACCAAATCAATAACTTCAGATTGTGCCTTTAATGTAAATAAATACACAGGCATAGAAATCACAAGAATGTTGGACTGGGAACTCAAAAACCATATTGATGAATTTTCTTTGTATTTGCAAAGAGACTGTGTTTAAAAATACAACCCAACTACAAGTAGCAACACAGCATGAGAGCTGCAGTTCAGGGATGATATAGTTCAAGGATGACATGTATGAGAGGAAGAATGGATTCCCTTGTAATCCTTCACTGTTAACATTGTCAGAAAAACATCAACTAATGTGTCTTGTATGACTTCATTTCCAAAAGATGTATCTGTGTCAGTTGACAAAAGGGGCACACTTTCTGTTCTTGAAATTCACCTCCACCTTTGGTAAAATTGTAGCTGACTTTTGGTGGGCTACATGTATGCACAGCTTGTCAATAAGCTTCGTGGAACCCTGTGCTACTTTTATAATCTATATATTATTATTTTCTTGATAGAATATTAAATAAATGATTAATTATCAAGTTTATTTGTTGCAGAATATTAGCATAACTATGTAAAGATGTGTTACATTTGTTTGTGTTGCAGAATAACTCTTTAACTGTGGAAAGATGTATTGCTTTGTTTATGCTACATTTGTTTAAGTGTATAAAGAAACTGTCCTTGCCTTAACTGCTGATCATCCAAACTAGACATGCAGGACACAAAGGAAAGTGACTGCCGAACTTGACCAAGACAAGGAGGACAGTCTTTCAAAATTACTGCTTCATAGAAAAGTCTGCCAGATATTCTATGACTGTAGGCTGAAGATGGATGCCCCAATGTTTCAGAGGAACCTTGGATGACTGTCTAGGCAGACAGATGTCTTTGTCATTTCTATAGTCTTAGTAGTGGTGTTTACTGCACTTAATATTTGCTCAAGTAATATTATAACATTCTAGGGTCTTTTATGGAGTTGAAGACTAAATAGTTATAGTTACAGTTTTCCTTAGTTACGATAGAAGGTAAATTAGGTATAAAACCTTGGAACTTACCAAGATAGAACAAATAATGGAGTGTTTTCTCTGAATTTGCCAAACACAAATGGACTGGGTATTGCAAATGTAATTCTTACTTGATAATTGCTCTTATTGTATATAGCTTTATTATTTTACAGTTAAAACCTTTCCTTTTATTTAGACCAAAGGAGGAAATGTTGTGGAATATTAGCTTAACTATGTAAAGATGTGTTACATTTGTTTATGTTGCAGAATAATTGTTTAGCTATATAAAGATGAGTTGCTGTTTTACCTTGCCTACCTAAGGCACCTGATTTGTCTAATAAAAAGTGCTGAATGGCCAATAACAAGGCAGAGGAGTGGTAGGCAGAGCTGGAAGGGAGAGAGCAAATGGGAGCTAGCCAGTCAGCCAGGGGAGGCAGTTAGCCAGACACAGATTAAGCAGGAAAGCAGGATGGACATTATGTAGATAAGGTAAACGAGGCTTGGGGCAGCATATATATTAATAGATAGGGTTAATTTAAGTAAAAAAATAGCTAGAAACAAACCTAAACTAAGGACAAGCATTCATAATTAATAAGTCTCCTTGTCATGGTTTGGAGGCTGCAATCCAAGAAAGCCTGCTACATTTAATGTATTGTCTTTTAATGTAACACTACAAATAAGTCATACTTTTTATATTTTTGGAGAATATACAGTTAAATGAAAAATCATGTAGAATGACTAAGTATAAGAAAATCTCCTGGGTTGTCAAGAAGGCACAGCAGGCAGTGGTGATGCACACCTTTAATCCCAGTACACAGGAGACAAAGGTAGACATATCTCTTTGAGTTCAAGGCCATCCTGGTCAACAAAGTAAGTTCTAGGATGAGCTCCTAAGCTACACAAAGAAATCCTGTATCAAAAAACAAAAACAAAAACAAAAAAAAAATAAGAAGAGATAGGTCTACACTAGTAAAGGTTTTGACCATTCTCATTCCTGATTCTTTACCTCTGGTGTTCTGGGATCATAATAATGAGCATAAGGATAGTAAGTAAATCATCATTAAATTCTCTGTTGTTGTCATGCTAGTGGCTGCATTGGTAGATGGGAAGCACATCTTTGTGTTTGCATCGTGTGTGTGTGTGTGTGTGTGTGTGTGTGTGTGTGTTTAAAATTACAAGACAGTGAATGCTCAATGTTTCCAAAAACAATCTTCAATAATGCTGAAGCTCCTAACAAATCTGTGCATTGTAGGTAGTCGTGATGCTCATGGATAAGGAGTCCTCACTTTAAAGCTACACTGTGCACTTACACAGGGCACAGAATCCTAGACTAAGAGATCTGAAACACATGAAGCTTCTACAGACCCACTCTATCTGTTTTACTGAGAAATCAAATGTACTTTACTAACAGGCCTTCATTTGAAGATTATGGAAAAAGCGTCATGTCAATTACAGATTATGAGGATACTGGTTTTAACTTTTTATGGGTAGAGTTGACTCTGCTTAAAGTGTAGATGTCAGCACATGTGATAAAGCAGAACTACATAGAACTTTCTGGTTGAAGGGAGAAGTATTGGCAGGCAGATAAGGTTTAGGGCCTGAAGTGAGATATTCAGCAGCCACTCCAATTCAGATCAATCCAGGTTTCCTGCAGAGGACAGTGAGCCTTTAAAATATCCACAAGCAAAAATATTAAAAGGCATTGTTTTACTGCTCATAGAACAGTTGAGAGAACTTTTGTCTAGTGCTAATAAATGACCTGCTTGATGCAGATGCTTAGTTATTCATTATTAATGAGAGTTTTAGGCACTACTGTCCCATTAACTCAACTACAGACAATATCCATTGTAATTCCGTAAATTTTGACCTTGTTTGACACAAGACCTTTTACGGAAAGTGTCTACTGAAAGCTGTTTATATTTTTTAATTCACATTATCAATATGATGCCGAAATTTTCATGTGCAGCACTTCAGATGAAGCCTAATGTGTCTGTCTTAAGTTGTCCAAAACTTTACATTGATAATTGATATAAAGATTACAAAATAGCAAGCAGATTTTTTTTCTGTTGTGGAATATATATATATATCTGTGTGCATACAAAGTCTTTGTAAACATGCAGCCATTCAGAGTTTCATATGTGTCATATGTGTCATATGACACATTCATATGTGTCAGTCTTTGATATATATATAGATAGATTATATATTATAGAAATAAGACTATCAAAACCATACTCCCTAAAGGCTTTTGGACTCTAATACAACAAATAACACTATACGCATGCAAAAGAGAGAAAAAAAAACTCTTTAGTATTGCTAAATGTTGGGGAAGGAAGCATATTCTACTCTATAGGTCATTGTGGTTCTGATGAAAGTAATTGGAAATGACAATTCAAGGGTCAGTTGTACAAATTTGTGAAAAATGCAATAGAATTCCAGTGCTTGTATATACAGCAATGGTGTTCTAGGAAGGATGAGGGGAAGGAACAGGGCAGGACTGGCAGGTGTTGGTTCAGAAGCACAGTGAGGAGTAGACTTGGTGTAGACAGAAAATGAGAAGTTAATGAATGAGGGAAAGGAAGAGACAGCATACAGTGTCAGAAGGCAGAAGATGAGGAAGAAGAGATGCCCTTGGATATAAGACCATGTAGGCATTAAGGGTTGAGATGAGAATGGATGTGATCAGACTTCACTTTAGAAGATTCTATCTTTGCTGTGAGCAAAATTTGGTATATATGGAACAACGGTAGAAACAAAATTAGGAAGGAGACTGTTTCAATGATCTCCTTAAGTCCTGATGGTGGCTTAGAAGAGTGCTGAGAACTAACAAAGGTTGAGGTCCAGATAGATTTTGACTCTATAGCTCCTGGGGTTCTGATAGACATTGTGACTGGGAGTATTCAAGGATAACTTGCATCAGGCCTGAGAAACAAAAAGGAAGGTTTTGTATATAATATATTAGTGTACACTGAAAAGTATATTTTAAGATTTGGGTAAGTATTCTCAATAGAAAACAAGAAAAGTTACATTGTAGATTTTTTTTTTTAAATCCTATAGTATAGAGTAGTTGCCAAGCAATTAGGACTATGCTTCTATCCTCTATAGCAAAAAATACTGACTTAGCCTCGTATTCATTAGTTAAATTTGAACCAAGGCATTAAAATCTCAATTACAAATATTTTATCATTAATCTCTATGTGAATTAGCCCCATTGAACACTGAAGATGCTTTACACAGCAAAAGGAATAGTGATTTCATCATGTAATGATGTTGTGAAAGGTTGTCTAATTCATGAATTCCCTACTTTTATCCACTCTGAATGTTAACTGAATTTTAATATTAGTTGAGGCAGTTCTTTGAAGCTCCATTTATTAAAGTGTGGTGTCTATACTATAACCACACACAATGCTGATCACAATGTTTGAAAGATATGGTGATCAAAAGGTCTTCATGGATATCCATGTTTGTTTTCCACAGCAAAGATGATAGAATATTAAACAAGCCGAAAGAGACAGTTTAGGGAAGGATCCACCAAAGGTTTGGACCCTTTCATTTTCTAGTCTGGCACTCTATAGCCTATCCCACTTTCTCAGTGAGTGTCTCAGAAAGACAGCAGTGTAATTGATGGCTTTGTCCCCCAAACAATAGCTCTTAGAGTGTTTGAACTCTGGGGAAATACCAGATAACTGGAAGGGAATGTATATAAAGCAGTTCATTCCTAGAAATTTGAAGGCAGAAGTGGGAGGATTGTCACATACTAGAGGCCAATCTTATTTATATAGTGATTTCCAGGTCCAGGGTAGTCAGATATACATAGTGAAGCCCCATCCTCCTCTCTAAACAGAACAAAGCAAAATAACCCAGTTCATTTGATAGGCATAGTGAGACCCTGTCTCAAAAACAAAATAATAACAACCCAGGTTTACTAATTAGAATTATAATAACTGTATAGTTATTACAATGAAATACTGTCTTGATAGTAATGCAGTATTGATCCTTGATGATATTGAGATATAACATTTCTGAAGTACTGATTAAAACAGTGTTCTGGCAAGCACAAAACTGACAACCACTGTGGCTGTCAATAACCTGAGGAAATAATTTCTAGAAATAATGTTGCATACAAATTCAAATAGAAAATTGTCCACAGCATAACCACGAGGTTATATTTATGGAAAAACTGAAAAATAATTACAGAATGAATATTTCGCTAACAAATCAAAAGGCTAAAGACATCATAGGTTCTATTACTCATTCTAGAACTTCAGCCGTACATGTTGAGGTGCTTTAAACAGGAATCCTTTTGGGTGAGGATTTATGGGATGTTTTATTTTCTCTTTGAAAAGTATTGATTTTTAAGCCTTATAAATAAACAGCTCTGACCTATCTATTTGTGAATCATTGAGAGCAGGCTGCCCGTGGACATCAAATGATTTTCATTTCCTGGAGGTGAATCTTATTGAAGAGAAAGCAAAGGGAACACTTAATTTCTAACACCATGCGCAATTCCGAGAATTTGGCATTTAGAAAGACGGTGTGCAGGTATGAGAAAGGAGGGATTTTAGACTTTTAAAGGGAAAGATAGGTTATAAAATGAATCTAAACAACTAAATTTACAGTACACAGAACCAGCTAACCTGGTCCATACCAACCATATTTTTTATGTAAGGGTGACTCTAATATGTAAATTTATACAACTTTAAATAACAAATTACTGAGAATATGAAAAACTGCTTCTAGATGAATAAAAATAGATTTTATAGATTATATCAAGAAGTGATAAAACAGGATCTTTTATTTTCAGTAAATAATCATCCAATAAAAATAAAACAGCTAATATATTAAGAATAAAACCAAATTAAATTGATCTTTAAGTAAAGGGATATTGACTTCTGTTGACTTTTGTATATTTTCTCTATTTACTTCTTAACAATGTGTTAGCGATTTTCAGACATAAAAATAAAAATTATTGTCATGATAATTTTTATTAGACTGGATCTTAAATATATTCCAAAATTATAAAATAAAACATCACTGCAATTCTTTCTCATGGTTTCTAGCAACTTTATGTCTTCTTTCATCCACTTATCTACCTGCTAGTTCAACTTTAGCTGCATACTTTCCTAATTGGTGGTAAAATGGAAGAAATGTGGAATATAAACAATACATTCCACAACAATGAACTTAATGAAAACAAAAAATTATGAATTCTCTGTCCTCTAGAAATAAAGGAAACTGATTTAATAAATGTTACTGTAGAATTATTGCAATTTATGAAGCCTTATATAATTTTATAGTTTTATAAGTTGATATCCAAAGTCTCCACTAGAAAGAATTAGAGTTTGCATAAGTTATAGTATGGTAAAATTTGATTAGAAGAAAACAGATATAACAAACATTATTTCAAGAATACAATATATTATCTGGTTTTGAAAACAAATTCTCATGTGGCCAAGATTGTCCACATCCTGGTAGCTGGGATTACAGGCCTGTGCCACACACCTAGTTTATCAAGTGCTGATGATTGATCTCAGGGCTTCATGTGTACTAGGCAAGCTCTTAAACACCTGAGCTATGTCCCTTGCCCAAGTACATTAGTTTATTTAATAGATTGTAGTAAAGAAAAGGACACAAGTACAAAGAACTTTTGAAAAAAATGTGAAAGATTTCTAAATGGTAAAAGAAGAAAATGTCAAATTTAGGCATATAGATGTTTTGGTCTAAAATTATTTCCCACATCTCAAATATAAGTTATACTGCCAATTAAATATGAAATTTTAATAACAATTTTGGAAATTTTTACAAATTCTATTTCTCAGTGTAGTCTGTGTTATTCAATAAAATTCTAAAATGTAATGTATTTGAATGACTATCATGGAAACTTTGTTACCAGGACATAACACATGCTGAGAAATTAGATCCTCGGACTTTGCAGAACTGAGCTGTTTCCATTAAAACTGCTAGGAAAGTGTTCAGACAAGAAAAGAGCTACCATTTCGAGATGCAGAGAGGACCTCATGCACTCACATGTATGCAAGCTAACTATAATTTGAGAAGAAAGGAGAAAAGCATGAAATCACAGTAATAAGAAAATGTGACATTTCTATAGCCCAGTCTTCGCATGTGTTGGGTTCCTAGCATAGGCTAATAAGGTCTATCTACTTTCTATCTTTCTCCAAGCTGTCATTCAGAGATCTTTGGAATGCTTAACTTTCTAGTATTCCAGATGAGGAATAGGGTGGGACTTACACTAACCTACAGGAAGGTTTGCCTGAGTGATTAAACCATTGAAAATACACACTTGGCCTTTAGAATCTGAAACATACTCAGGATGTCTCCTAGTTCACTTTGGAAGCATATTTGCCAAACTCTTTGCCAACTTTATTATTTCAACCAAGCAAAACAAAACAGCTGAACAAGGCCCATAGAGTAAAAATTAGACCTGTGTGTGTATGTCACTCCTCCACTTATTAACTGTGTATCCTGGTGAGTTTGTTTAACTTACCTGAGCCTTAGCTTCTTGAGCTGTGGAAACTCTGGCTTAAGCTGCATATGACCCTTAGATTGATCTGAACCACAGTGTAATACCACTGCACAAATCTGGCACAGACAAGCTACCGAGGGCAATCAGTATTAGCTCTCTCATCCTTATTGATTTCTATCTACTGTGATATTCTGAGAAATACTGCTATTTGCTCCTAGGCTGAGCCAGTCATCATGGCAGGTGATTTTCACACAACCTGGCTAAGAACTAAGGCCTCTAGGAAGAAGTGTTAGGACAGTAGAGGAAGGGTGAGAACTTTAAAAATCTTATCCTATTTCGGAGGGAGCAATAGAAATCACAGTAGTGGACTAGCTTGAATTGATGGTGATCACACTGTGACTAAAGTGTCACCAATGAAGTGTCAGGAAAATGTGCATTTAGGTATTGCAGCACGGTTGTAGTGAATGTTAGTAAAATGATTTACTGCATACTGTCCATTGGGATAAATCTCAGAATTGCTACACTCCAGGAAGAAACCTCGGCAAGCAATCTCAACCTATGTGACATAGGATCTTGTTTTCCTTCTTACCTTTGGAAATTCTCAACATTACCACACCTGCCAATATTCCCTTCTTATAATCAGCATTGTACTTTATGTTTCTAGCCACAAAGCTATCTTTCTGAAACTACTGCTTCCATAGAGGTACACAGTACACTGGTCAAAAACAAGACTCAAGACCCACAGTAGCTCAGTGTACCTGATCTACACTAGTCATGTAATATTGGGTAGTTATATATACTCCCAAGTTTCACAGTTGTGCCAAAACCAGCGTGACCATTTTTTAAGTTTATTTGGGTTTGGGTAACTTTTTTGTGCATATACACATGTGTGTTCATGTGTGTTCAGTCATGTGTGCACATGTGTATGCATACATGTAGAGGCCAGAGGACAGTCTCTGGTATATACTTTTCTTCTTTTGGGAAAAGGTAGGGTCTCTTACTGGCTGGTAACTTGTTAAGTAGAGTGAGTTGGTTGGCCAGTGAGATCCAGGGATCAGCACTGGGGGCACAGTTTCAGTCTAATGCATCTGGCTGAGTGTAGATAATTTTTACATACAGAATATCTCCAGACATTTATAAATTCATAGGACTATTTGTCATTAATGTCTTTGTTTATTTATCTTTGCTTATGCAATATATTATTACACAGTTGGTAGGTAACAACAAGAGAATGAATTGTTTTATAGATTTTGGTGGTCTGGCATTGAAAGCAAGCTACATAAAGCTACAAAGTGTGAGCAGAACTCTTCCCTCTGGAGGCTCAGAGAGAGAATCCACTCCTTGTCACTCTCAGGTCACAGTATCTGATCCTGTCATCACACTGCCTCTGCTGTTCCCTGCTTAGATCTGCCTCCCTCTGATAAAGAAATGTGTGATGGCATGGAAGGATAATGCTGGGCAATCTCTCTACTTCAATATATTCAATTACAACTGTAATGATTGTAGAAGTTAAGAGTCACTGATACCAAAGATTAGGAAGTGCTTAAATAACTTTGAGGGCTTTACACAGCCCAATACAGCCTCTGAAATTTCATGCTAAAATATTTATAATTCCTCATCTGTTTGTTGACTCTATGTATATTATGAATATAATATTTAATCATTTATAATGCAAATATTTCTCTAAATTGGCATTTTATCTTTAATTGTGCTCATAGCTTGAACCATTGTAAATAGTACCCAAAGGTGACATAAGACAAAGCTGTTTAATGGTAATAAGACAAGGGCAATAATAATGAAGTATTTCAAATGCATTGAATCCTATGTCTTCATACAACAGAGAGTAACTTTTATTCCTCCTAACTTAAGAGTCTTAAATTATAGTAGATAGTAGATGATGGATGCCCATTTGGAGTGTTATCAAGATTACCTTAGGTCTTTAAAAGCAATCCCTGTACCCTCAGCAATGCACTTGCCCGAGGGAATAGGAAGTCCTATATTGCAGTGAGCACGGCCTGGAGTGTTATTATTCTTCTTTTTTGGATGTCCTTTGTGCTTTCGTGGGCTTACGACTAATCATCAAACTGTTGTTACTGACATAAGGCTGTACAATTCCTAAAATGATCACAGAAGAGGCAATAAAGAAATTTGAATGTGATTAGTGTAAAAGATTTCTCAAAGAAATGAATACTTTGAGAAGAATTATTCAATAAAAAGAATAAGTGATGTTGGGAAGGGATGTCCTGGAGTATGTGGGAAGTGGGATGTGAGAGTTAGGCAGATATGTTCAAAATACATTGCAAACGTTTATGAAATTGTCAAAGAATGCCGAGCAGTGGTGGCACACACCTTTAATCCCAGCACTCGGGAGGCAGAGCCAGGCGTATCTCTGTGAGTTCAAGGCCAGCTTGGGCTATAGAGTGAGTTCCAGGAAAAGGCACAAAACTACACAGAGAAACTCTGTCTCGAAAAAGAAAAAAATGTCAAAGAATGAGTAAAAAATATTCCCAAGAATATTAAGTGATAACTTCAATTATTAGAAATTTAAGAAAAAGTAACCCAGATTAAATATGGGTATATGACGATACTTGATTGTGCAGTGAGTGAGTGTGTGAGTGTGTGTGTGTGTGTGTGTGTGTGTAATAAATATATGTCTTTCAAATGAAACCTTTAAGAAACATTTTGCCTATTTTAGAAATTTACTATATCTTGATGAAGAGAATTTTGCATTTAAAATACATATATGTTCATTGTACAACCAAAGGTCAAAACGACCCCAGTGGTCTCCATGAATAAATAGAAAGTGGAGATATATATAATATATATATAATGAAATATTACTGAGCTTAAAAAGGAATACAGTTACAATGGCATTACATATGTGAACTTTCAAAACAATAGGCTGAGTGAAATAAAGAAACAAGAAAGGTTAACTGTTATATAACACTATTTGTCTAAGCCCTACGGAGCAGTCAAATTCATATACAGAAAGCAGAATGGTGGTGGCCAATCATGAGAGGGAAGGACGATTCTGTAATCAGTGCAGAATTCAGTCTGGGCAAGGACAGAGTTCTGGAACTCAGTCATGAGAGGAATGGCACAGTGGTGCTAAAGCGTTCAGTGTCAGTGATTGGAGAATTAAAAGGGTTAAAATGGTGACTTTTATGCTATGTATATTTTGCTACAATAAAATAAAATAGAATGTGACAAGTGAGGGATTCTCCTTGTACAGTGACAGTATTCAATCATTTTCATGATGTGAAGCTTAAGGATACTGAAATTGCTCAAAGATGGCCTTATCATCATTAGATCCTAACATTTTATTATACTAATTCATTTTTATTGTATTACATATCTCAGTGCTGAAATGTCTGAATTCCTCTGTTCAGTGTACAAGCTTGCAAAAAATACTACATTTAAATTCTCTTTCCTGCAGTAGTCTGTAAGGTGTATAAAACAGCTTGTTTCCCACACAAATGGCTGCAGTACTATGACCACAGATGTGGTCCATGAAGTTTGTGCTTGTTTTCAGATATAGGCAGTTTTAACTGGGATTACTAAATACCAGTCTCTCACTTGTCAAGCAAATTATGTTTTAAATTACAAAAGTATGTGTGCTAGTATTTCATATGCTATAGTAAATTAAACTGTGAATTAAATTTTACTTATGAAACCAAACCTAATGTAAATTAAAACATATTTTACTGTAAGTATTCAATTACTGGTATACTAAATAAATTGACATTTGATGTAGTGAAACGTTTCCCAAACCCCAGAGAACACTGGGATTGGGAGTGAAGGTGCCTCTGTCTTAGAAATTATTCTAGTCTTAAGAGAAGCAAACATTAATAGAGACTTTTCAAAAGCTTTAGGGGTGCTCCAATACTGGAATAGAAACACTTGGGTCCCCTATTAGAAAATGGAATTCACTTGAGTCTTAAAAAATAAAAAATAAAAAGGCCAGATCCAATGAAAAGTGAAATAATATACAGAGAGTGGAATGGACATTTTTTATTTTCATTAAGAAACTCAGTAATTATGTATCATTAAATACCAAGACAATTCACAGTTTTGCACTGAGATCAAATTTCAATCTTTACTGTAAGAAAAATCCAATTTACAAAAAAAAGAAAGTCCAAATTTTCTTCCTGATTTAAAAAAAAAATCAGCAAACTAGATATCATAGAGAATTGATGTCAGCCATGTCAGCATGGAGATATTCAAACATTAACATAAACTTGTTTGGAGAACTGATTCAATTGTATAAATGATTCCTATACACATGTGTATATACATTCATGTACAGAAACAGATTTGAAATGTTGTGTATAAGTCAACAGAATAAGAACCACACAAAATGAAGTAGAAATTCCCCATGAATAGGAAGTATTTTTCATTTTAATTGGCTCCTGCTCTCAGAGATGTCATTAAAAAGAAATGTCTGTGTGACTCTCAGTAAATTGTCCTCATGAAGTGCCTGGTATTAAAATGTTTGTTACCTACTGAGAAGTAGGGAGAACAATGATTACAGCTTTAGTTTTGGGCCTATTAGTGCTGAGCATGTCACTGTAAAGCCTGGGAATTTTATGTCAACCTATATTTTTATGCATTCAGCATAGACTCAACTCCTTTAACTGGGCCTTGCTATGTCTTGACCTCAACAGGTAATCGGTATAAAAAGAAATCTAGATTTCCCAGTGACAAAATTGGGAGGTTGGTCCCTCAAAAAAAAAAGTAGTGGTTCATCTCTGGACTACAAATTTTCAGATCAACAATCCTGTGACTGCATTCTGAAACTCAGCTTTCAAAACTGTTGAGCAGCGAACTCAGTAAGACATTCAAGCTCTCGAAACTGTTCCTTTTCAGAATATCCCATCAAGACTCTGTTGTACTTTCTAGTCCTTTCTGACTTTGATAGACCACTGAAAGTTGCTAGATGATATTAACAACTGACTCCTGCCAGAAACAATAGATTTATTTACAAAATCTATATTTAACAAAGCTTGATTTAATATGGCTTTGGCAATGGAGGGTAAACTTGAATAAAGTGCTTTGAAATGGCACTGCCTACTTCAACAAGCCTATTTCAGAACAATCAAGACTCACTTCTTATCACCCTTTACCATGTTTGCACATTTCTTAAAATTTTGATGAGTATATAAGTAATGTGAACTAATTGGGCCAGGAAAAGTATTTTCAATCAGATATTAGCATGTTTTATACACTTGGCTGCACTATTTTTTTTATTAAGAGGTGATTGCAAAATTTGAAGAATTACTTTACTTATATTTATTAGTGAGAACATGCTTGTACTCTGCAGTAGCATTTAATTCCAAGTCTCCACAGTCAAGCAGCCAAGGTGTCAGTTCACTACATCCACCAAGAAACATGCAAGACCAACTGCCATGAACCATAGCAGTCATTGTTCTAAAAGGAAGAGAACACTTTGTGTTTTATTTCTGCAACAATAATTAAATACTTGTCCCAGTATAATATCAACCCTTTCTTCATATTGAGTCAGAATTAATCGGAAAGCTTTGGTCATATACAAAAGTTTAATAAATCTATGCCTGGTTATACTTGGCAAACAAATGCAGTAGCCTACCAGACAACTTGACTTCAGACTGTGGTGGATATGAACACATTTGATATACTCTACACATTTCATTCACAGGAGGATTTATTTTCCCCAAAAAGGAAAAAAAGAAAAGAAACAAAAACAAAAAACTTCACTTATTTCACTATTTTACTTTCCCAAGATAATTCATTGGTATGCAATATGCATACATTTACATTTTATGTGTCTTTAAAGATATAAATAAGTTGTCAAATAAATTTAGGTTAGGTTAGGTTTTTGATAATGATTTTTCACAATCGTTTGAGAATTTCATACAATATATTGTGATCATATTCACCCTCTATCCCAACTCCGGCACAATTTCCTACCCCATTCACCTAGCATCATATTCTGACTGACTCTTCTCTCCCTCAAAACCTCCACATCTAGAGTATATTAGCTGATTAATCTTGCACATTGGGATTGACATGGAGTGTGGTAGATATACGAGGGGTCACACCATTAAAGGAAATTGATTTTCCTTCTCCCAGTAGGAGTCAAATGACAAGGGCTCATTAGTGAGTAGTGAGACTTTGTGCTACTTCTCCCCTGAGATCTTGAAATTTTGTCTGGCTTGAACTTGTGCAGGTCTTACGCATGCTGTCACAATCTCTGTGAGTTTGTATGTGCATTCACCTTGTGCCTTTTACAAACCCTGTTTCCTTGAATCTAACCATGACCTCTGTCTCTTACAATCTTTCCATCTTACAGTCACCCCTTCTTCTGCACAGATCAATGACTCTTGAGGGGAGGGTGTAACATAGACTTGCCATTTTTGATCAAAGTCTCTTATTTTTATACTGACCAGTTACATTCATTGGCATCTACAAGAATAAGCTACTCTGATTGGGCCTGGAATTATCTGGATTTTTTTAAATTTAAATTCAGCTTATCACAGGATTCTTTGACCAGTTTACCTGGGGTTTGAAAATTTTTATGCTGGAAGGCGATGCTTGAATAAAATCCAGGTGAACAGCCCAATCTGAGGGCTTCATTCAACTTGGCCACATCATTTGTATATTCATTGAATCTGCAGTCAAATTCTACTGCATTTCCATTTACCTTACAAAATACATTGCTTGTAGGATTTGGGAACTTATGATAACATTTCTAACAATTTTCCTCTCTAGTATGTAAATAAGTAGATTCCTTGACATTTTTTAATTGGTTGCTTTTTATAAACAATACTTATTACTATTTCTTGTCATGTTCAGGTGCTGACGGTTGCCAACCCCATACAGTAAATGAAACCTTCATGACTGACTAGAGCCACTGGGACCTGCCATTGTGATATCTTTTTCATGCTTCAATATATTCAGTCAGATTTTTTAATAATGATGTTTCATTTTGACAGCTTGGAAACAGCCAGATTGAAGAAGACACTAAAATGCAAAAATGTCTCTGCAATAATCCTGCATCTCTCACTTAGTTTCTGAAGCTGTTTAAAGCTGGGAATGGGGCTCACTGGTAGATGACTTGCCTAGTATGTGAATGATCCCAAGTTTATCCCCAGCTCTGCAAAAACTAAGCAAAAGAAAAACAAACACAGTTGTCCATAGAGCTTCCCACAATGTCTTGATTTATAAGAAAAAAATAATCACACAATTTTCCATATGTGGTATTTCAAACTGTGAAATCTTCATGATTTTTCTCTTGTGTTAGCTAGAAAATACCTATTGTGTTGTCTGCGTCTATTTTATAGGTTGAGCAACACAATGTCACAATGTAGGCATAATATACCCTGGAAAGAGGATGACCTTAACAAATGTTCTCTGTTTGAACACCATCGTTGGACACTTTTGCTTGTATTCAGGCATTGTAAAGAATGAGAGGTTCCAGCCAAACCTCCATGCTAGTCTCTCCCAGGATGACATTTTCACCTCTCTTTGGTGAAGAGCCTTCATGGTCCCAGATAAGATAAAATAGAGAAAAGTGAGAGAAATGATGAAAGAGAAAACCATGTAATGCCTTAGAAGCAGCTTAGAACACTAGTAGTGCCATCCTTGAAGATCAACATAGCATGCCAAATCTTTGACATAGAGTTTCAGGAAAGCCTGTGAAGGAAGGTCACTGGTACCTTTAACATCAAAATATTTCATCCTGCTGGCCTTCTAGCTACCATAATATGACTGTATATACAGATGTGCAACCCAGAATGGTCTTTGTCATAGAGAATGCAGGAAAAGGGGAGGGAGATGGCACCCCCTGAAGCACTCACCTTTTGTATATATTGTATACATTAGTTCATTTAATATTCTTAACTTTGAAGTGGAAAACACTTTTATTTTCCATTTCAACTTAAAGTGAATGCACGTGAGAATCATGAAAGGCAAAGGTAGAGACACTGCTGGAGCATGCATATAATGCAGTTCCTTACTCTCTAAACATTTAAACATTGGCTGTAGCAGGAAGCTACCCTAACCATCTCAGTGGTCTCTGCATATATATGCTTGATCTTCTTAAAAGGGTGCTTTGAGCTTTGTGTTCTCCTTGCCTTAGAATAAAATAATCATCTCAGATAGAAGTTAGGACTTCCAAGTGAGAAACAAAACAAAATTTGCCCACACCTATCTGTCTTGAGCTTAGATGGAATGTATGCTTGGTTATAGTGATAACTTCCAATGTGTGTTTGCAAAGCAGTGGTGCCTTCTAGACTTCCTTTCTTTATCTGTGAGCAACTGGTACAGAGATGAAGACACAGGGCAAGCACCAGTGGACACAGACACAACGTGGATAATACATCCCTGGGACAGCAAATCCCTATGCCTCACATGGAGCCCAAGAGCTCTGTCACTAGCAGGAGGTTTTGTAACCTCTCTAGAACATCTAGCAACATGTTTTAGTAGAGAAAACAGAATGAAGAATGAGATTTTTTCCCCGGAAAAAGGAGTGCTGACTATTACAGACCCACTGGAGGCTGCAAGAGTACAATGGTAAGATTTTCAGAATTGATTATGATCTCTAAGAAACTGTTCCCCAATATATCAAGATGTTCTTCATGGGAGCATAAAACTAAGGAGATGGATGGAAGACAGTAAATTATTAGGAAAAATGAAAACATCAATTTTCTAAAAGTTGAAAGTATTGTGTGTAAATAAAACCATGCCAATATTGTGGTAAGTGTTCCTGTGTTAATTTTCTAGTTAGGACCTTTAAATGAAAAATGGAAAAAAAAAGTCAGAAGCAGGTTTTTGGATATCTGAATTCCTAGACAGTTGGCTTTATCCATTTGAAAATTAAGAAAAATCAAGGACTACCTTAGCCTCCTGAGTACAGCATGGTAGAGAAGATTTCCTTCATGTGATAGAGAAAAGAAGCAACCATTTGTGTCAAATTTGTAGATCTGAGTCTTTAAGAAACTTCTGTCCAAAATAGCTTGGCTGGAGAAAGGCATAGACCACTGTGTCTGTGTGCCTGGCCAAGACCAGGAGGCAGGAAAAACCTTCTTATGATCAAACGGCTATGATTTTGGTTTCTCCTCTAAAAGTGCCACCATGGTCAGCAAAGACTAATATTTAAAGAAATTTAAATACATACACTTCAATGGAACACAGCTGAAATGGACCACAGTGTGAGCTATGATACCTCAGGCTTTCAGTCTGTGTACTCACGTGAGATCCCAGAACTGGAGAAGTATCTGCCATTTTTTCCTAGCAAGGACTAATTAATTAACTTAGCAACTCAAGATGGTCCTTAAGACTTGTTAAGGGAGTTTCTAGAAAGCACAGTGTAGGACTCCTGTCACACTCACATTGCTGAGCATATGTTATTCCCCCCACTGGATTTTAATTAATTGGCTCATTTTGAAATTAAAGTAAAATTATGAGGGCACTTAATCTTTGACTCCTTTATACATAGGGTATGGAAGTTTTTTTTTCATTTTAAAGCAAAAAGAAAATGTGTTTCTTTCACCTTTATTTATTTATTTTTTTTTTTTGGAGTGGCTTCAGTGGACATAGCATCCTTGGCTGAAATGCCCTTCTGCTATTCCCCTTTCAGCCTTTTTGTAAATATCTGCTTTAAATAAATGAATATAAAATGTATTGTCTGTGCTGGGCACTTTTGAGAGCAAAAGTTCAAGCTATTGTTAGTAATCCTTCTCTCTATAAAATATGCTAACAATGTACTGGGATATCAGACACATCTTCAGCTCAAGTATCAGCCAGGCACCAAGGGGAAGGCTGCCCTCAACCATGTACTTGCCCTAATGCAAGTTTATCAGGAAGTATAAATTTTTAAAAAATGCATGCTGATTGGAAATCTTTAAAGATAGCTGGTGAAAAATTGCCATGGGTTTTAAAATAAATAATTTGTATTGGTATTAGTCCAAGTGAAGTATATGACACAGTGTAATACAAATTGTATTGCTAAATTTCCATGTGCTATTTGTGCTCATTGAGGATACAGTCTGAAAACATGAGACAGTCACCCTGTCCCACTCCAGCCTCAGTCCAAAGCAGGTTTATTTCAAGTACCATCCAAAAATTCCCTGTCCTGGGGTAGGCTGCCCATTGTCCTTTTACAGGGAAGTAAAGAATCTCAAACAGATAAGTATGTTAAAATCTCACTCCCTGGAGAATAACTTGAAAGTGAACTATTTCCAGTAGAGGTTATTATTGTTTATCCCGCAGTAGACAAATGTCTATAGTGGAGATGAGAAATGCTAAGTCCATTTGTGGAGAATCCACTCTGCTCTGCCTGGAAATCTCTCAGTCAGAACAGCAGAATATCTGCTTCAGCAGGGCTTCCTCAGTCTTTCCTACTCAATGATGCAAGCACAATCTACTGATGGTATTGATCTATCTGCTACTTGCTATTTGTTCTTTAGCCTTTGCTCCTACATGATTAATAAACTTACACATCCCAAAACCCAAAGTAGATCAATCCTCACATAGACCATACACGTTTACTAATATGTTTTTTCCAAAATAATATATCAGAAATAGTAAATTAAAAATGGCTTTCTGACATAGAGTAAAAAGATTTAATATTGTTACCTCTATTTCAGAAAAAAAAGGTCAAGAAAGTGCATATACTCCTGTGTGTGAGTCTGTGTGTGCCTGTGTGTGTTTGTGTATTCAGCTTACAATGGGAGTCTATGGGATTCTCTGTGGCATTAAGCAAGTAATTTAAATATTGATTGCCTCAGCTTTATTATATATGAAGTGGATAAAATGATGGCATTTTCATTATATAATGTTTTTCAGGAAAATTAATATTTCTAAGATGTATAAAATCAGAACAACATATAGTCATACAATGCGATGTAGATAGCCTTTACATTTTTACTGTGATGCTGAAAATGAACATTATATTTTCTGATAATTTATTTTTAATAGCATTCACTTTCACTTCTACCTCCCTTGGCTTGGCTTGTATACAGTGACATGTAGCTGTCATTAGCAGACATATGCATTCTTATCTGTATTATTATACTGTGAATAAAACCACTTAGTGCCATACTTAGCATGTAGTCATTCATTCTAGCAACAGCTAAGAAATACATCCTTGGATATCAAACCTACAGTGTTTATTTACTTGCTTCTATCCTTTGATTCTTTATTTATTCATGTAGCCAGTAGTTAACATGCTTTTACTTTGTGCCAGGCAGGATCTGGGAACACTGTAGGAAATATTCAAGACTAAGATGCCACTTTTAGCTTTTTTGCTTTTAGTAAAAAGAGTTGAAAACATAAACAGATTTCACAGAGGTTTGGTTGGTAAGAGCTCAAAGGAAAAGAAAAGAGGAAACTCGTAGCTCTAACAGCATTAAGGGTGAAGGAGAGACATGGTGGTAAAGTCATTGTGCCAGGGTGACCCTGAGCAGTGCCTTGAGCGTTGCTAAGAGAAGACTGTTGATTTGCAGGAAATCTGTGGAGATAGAGAAAGCAGACATGGAGGTCCTCAAATTCTCAGGGTTTCTGGGAGCATGGGAAGGCCAGAATACTTTAAAACCTCGAGTAAAAAATGAGTAGGAAGGAAGATACCCAGGTCATTTGGAGGCAAAATGATCAAATTAGAGCTGGCATCTGGAGACCAAACAGCCATTGGTTATAGGGTTGGAGCAAAGATGATGTGAACTGGAATAAAGAATTCTACTTTTGCCTTTAGTTATCAGGGGACACAGAGAACAAGTCCAAACTGTACGTGAATCATGCCTGGTTAATGGAGATTCTGCCCTCCTGCTGTGCTGTGCTATATAACCAGCTTTCTGAGATCCTATAGTTCTCATAGGGGAGTTGGAAGCTAAGCAGCTGAGTCAGAGGATAGGGGTGATATGTTTAGGGTTCATTAGTTCAATAAATGAGTATTACTTTGTGTTATGACAGTTTAAAGAGAAAAGAAAGAGGAGGTAATTCTGCATGGATGGTTCTCATCTCAGCATTGCAGGAAATCATGGAAGCTACTCAAATATAGGCCTTTCAAGTTCTGAACTTCCCAGGATTGGAAAACAGCAGCTGTGTGAGTGTGAAAGAATCATGCAATTTGTTTCAGTCTCCTCATTCATAACACAGTAACTACCCACAAGCTGTTTACCTGTGGCTGTTACTTGCACATAGTAAGCCAATGGAAGTGTTATTGACAATGAGGTTTGTGAGGAAGCATATGGATTGAAGGGTGGAATTTATCAAAATATCTTGACAACTCGATGGTCTTTCTTTGAAATGCCATTCATAGTTGTCTTGATGGCAAATAGAACATTTTAAGTGCAACAAATTGATTTACTTTAGAATTGTTAAAATGTTCCTGAAAATAATGGCTAGACAGAGGGCTGACAAGCATACTCTATACATACTACCAGTTTATTTGACTTACTATTTGGAATGAATGTCCAAATTAAAGGCAATTCAACATATGCTATGTCATAATAGTTTGTAATTGATTCACATAACTAGGTTTCAAAAGAGAGGCTAAAAAGTATTCTGATTTTAAATAATATCTATAAAAGGAGCAAAGTCATCTTTGAAATGACAGCAATGTGATTATTGAAAATAAAGTAGTCTACAATTTTTGGCTAATAGGTAAAACATGAAATCCACTGTATCAGTCTATTTCTGCCATTAGAGAACCTTAATTAGAAATCTCCAATTATGTATGCACATGCCAAAATATGAGTACTCCAGCAAATGAAAAATTTACATATACAATGTTTTTAATCAAAGTACCTATTTGATTGTACAATTATCTGTTTTGCAACACAAAATTTGAATTCTGTCTTTGTGATTCTGCATTTACACAGGTGCCCAATTATTTTGTTGGTGCAACTTAGAAATGCCTGCTTGATGTACTATGATGTCAGTTCTCTTCCATTTATGGATGAAATTTTTCTTGACTCATAAAACAGAACTCATTGGATCAACACAGGAAATGCATCTTCTTTCTACTTATAACAGGAGAACTCTGTTTCACTTCCATTCTCTGCTAAGAAAGCAAGATTATGGTTTTTTTACGCATACGATATGTTGCTTTCTCCCTTCTTATTTGGAATTTGCTTCAAATTTTGAAAATGACTCTGGTTCACAGGGAGAAGCCTTCAGTGGCAATAATACTGAGTTCACTCAATTTTCCACATTGTTAGTCCCTAAATGATGGGAGTAGGCTGTTGATCCCTGCCACTTGTAAGCAATAGAGAAACTGTAGAGCTGGGAAAATACCAGATTTATAGTCCTGAAGACAGATGTTCTCTGTGGAGAAGCTGGGAAATGCCTTGAGAAGCAGTGAGGCAGAACTGTATTTCTTTGTGGTCTTTCTGGACAATCAAGATTCTCCTTGGCTCTCTGAACAAGGTGCAGTAAACTGAGTGACCTGCTCATAGAGACAGAGCTCTAGGTAAGTGGGATGTTGTTCTCTAGTTACCCCGTATGGGCAGGATAACTGGGATATGGGCTGCTTTAGTTGTGAAATAATTTACCACCTTGTACAGGGGCTCCACATTTCAGATGGGCTATAAGTAACATCGCTGTCTCTTGTCTTCTGGATCTTCCAGAAAAGGACTTCTCTCTATGTCTTTTGCACAGTCTCTGAGGATTACGTTGAGACATGATGCGACAACAAAAGCACAAAATCACTGGCTTTTCTTTTCCCTACTTGTGAGTAAATGTGTGCAGGAAGAAGTTCCTGAATTAGGCATGGATAGAAAACCAGTTGGTAAATCTCCAGCCTGGCATCTTTGCTTTGACTCCAGAAAGATATGTAACCAAACTATAAAGGAATCCTTTCAATGCCTCTGGATTCTTTAAATCTAGGCTTCGTTGTCCCTCTCAATATTGAGTTTTCTATAATGTATTTCATCTTGGGTATGAGATGGCCCAATGCTATTGGCATACGCATAGGTCAAACTATCTGTGGTCTCAGCAATACCCTGTATTCTGTTTTTTGTTTAGCTTTGAGACAGGGATTCTCTACATATCCTGGCTGTCCTGTAACTCACCAGGTAGGACAGGCTGGCTTCAGATTTACAGAGATATTCCCCCCTCCCAAAGAGGTACTCTGCCTATAGAATGCTGGAATGATTCAAGGCATGTACCCAATGCCTGTCTCTGCATTATTTTTCAGTCTCTGCTTTAAATTCCCCAGGGAGCAAATGCACTATTGTAATAAAAACGACTACAGTCCTAGGCTATCTGCAGGGGCCTGATTTTAAGACCACCTGTGGAAACCAAAACCTACAGACACTCAAGTCATTTAAATGAAATGCAGAGTATTTGCACAAATCATCCTGTATATGATTTACAATGCCTACCAGTGTCAATAACATGAAGTGGTTTGTTCTACTGGATTGTCTAGGGTATAATGACAAAGAAAAATCCTGAATTCCTCCAGGGAAGATACAATCTGTCTTTTCTTAACTAGTTTCACCCAAACAATAGTCCTCTAGTGCAGCTTCCACAGTTATAGAAGGCTGACCATGTACTGTAAGAGATCAGAGTCAATGGACCTAGTGTCAGAATTTGAATCATGTCCCAGGTAGTCTTGCTCTTGTATAGTCTCTCTCTGCATTGATTCTTAGCTCAACTCTGTCACTTAATATGACAAAAGGAGGGACACTTGCATTAGGCTTGTTCTTTAGGACACTCATGGAAGTGACTTGTGTACTATATGATAGCCAGGCAATTCTTCTAGAAAGATATATCACTTGAAATGCCTCTGGAATATGTCCTACCATGTAGGAAGCAAGGACACATACAGCAAAGTGTTATCTGCAGGGATTTAATGTGAACTTATGAGGGACCCACCAACATCTGATGAAATAGAGTATTTGCTCATTAAAATGTGCTGTTCTCAGAATCACAAGAATAATGATGTCAGATCATGTTGTTGTGATACTGATAACAGCACATGGGTGTTTGGGTTAGTGCACTGTATAATACTGATTGATACAACTTGGATCTATTGCATGCTCTGTTATGCTCTTGATATGGACTCTGGTGAATTGTTTATTTATCTCATTTCCATTTTGACAGTCTGAGAAATAATTGTAGTATATCATAGCCCATGGAATGAACTAAGTAAAAGAATCAATGTGAAGAATTTAGCACGGTGGTTGAGTCAGAGTAGCAGTTGATGAATGATAGTAGTTATATTAATTACATTGTCACAGTCATTACTCCCATTATGACAGCTTCCACAACTACCAGTACCAATGCCAACACTGATACAAGACTACTTATAGGCTAGAGCATTCCAGATGTTCTTAATATCCATCACCACACAGAAAGTAAATCTATTTACTAGAATACTATTTATTTGTTTGTGTTTTCCCCTTTGATATCTGAAGATGCTGAACAATCAAACTACATCCTTGTCCATTAGCAATTCTATGCAAAACGAAAAGAACTGTGTTGTATTTTAGGGGAAAAGTCAAGTATATTCTAAAGCATAGCAATGATAATAATGTCTGCTTGGTTAAGATCATAGACTCCCTGTGAGCACTACTTTTACCTTCTATAATTTGTCTATTGCAGTACAATGATGTGAACACCTGTAAATAGGTTGAAGTATGAACATATGTTTAAATCCTATCTTATATTTCACTCCCTCTAATATCACTGCACTCAATGAAGTTGACTTTTTAGAATCCTTAAGTTTACCCTGGATTAAGTAGAAATGAGAGCGAAAGTTGTTATGACAGAGCTGGTTCATACTCAGGTCTTTTCCTGTGTAGCTTAACCAAAACTGGGTGGTTTACTCTAGTCTAATATAGTTCCTCTCATAATGAAGAAAGAACACATAAAATATATTTTAAAAAATCAAGTAATGAATCCAAGTGAAATATGTGAAAATTAGTGTTCTTAATAAATAGAGGAGGCAAAGGAGAGAGTTATTGGATGTGGCACTTTTTAGTGTGCTCATTAGACCAGTGGCTTTGGCATCATTTAAGAATTAACTGATATTTGGGCTCAGTGTTAGATCCACCTTACCAGAACTGACATTTAGAAAGTTAATTTAGGTGATTCTTATGCTTATTATTATTGAGTTACTCTAATATAATAAATCATTTTCCATATCTACTGTTTTCTAAACCATGTGTCATGTATAGTTGACCTTTATTCCTTTTTCTAACCCAACATATACACAGACTTTTTCTTCATCTTATTTTCTTTCTACCCTGCTTCTATTCTGGCCATTCATTTTATATAAAGCAATTTAGGATGAGGAAAGGGAAAGCCTATATAACAGATTCCCACTAATTTTTTTCTATGTATTGCACTGGTTAAGAGAAAATTTAACCCCTCTTTCTTGTTTTTTGTTTTTTAGTTTGTCACTTTACTTTTTTAAAAATGTTTTTATTTTATAATTAACTTAATTTCACATATCAGCCACGGATTCCCCTGTCCTCCCTCCTCCCACCCTCTAGCCCTCCCCCTCCCAATCCAACCCCCATTCCCACCTCCTCCAAGGCACAAAGATACCTCCACTGTAGACTACTGGCAATAGTTGAGAGAGTGCCTGAGCTGACCTGCTCTAGTGTTCAGATGGCCGAACACCCTGGCTGTAATGATAGAACTCTCATCCAGTATCTGATGGAAGGGGATGCAGAGATCCACAGCCGAGACCCAGGTGGAGCTCTGGAAACCCCACTTTCTTAATCTGTTCTAAACTGGTAAACTCAAGGCAGGAAAGACTAACCATCTAATATAAACTCTTCTTTTAAGTCCAGTAGTGTGAAGAGAATTCTCAATGCAAGTTCAATGATGTATAGAAGTATAGTGATGCCATGATTCCACAATGTCACAGACAAAAAGAGCAGCTCCACTGAGATGAATTAAGTTGATACAAATTATGACTCTAATATTAATGTTTGATAACTAATTATCTAAATTAAGAAGTAAATAAGTCAAGGTATATAAGATTTTTTTCTTTATGTCTTATAGATTAGTAGAGATTGTGCTACTAAGTGTTGGGTATTTTGCTATTGATACACACACTACAAAATATTCTGATAGTTTCTCATGAGATACATTAGTTCTCTAATTGAAAGATTTTATATAGCTTCAGTGAATGAAAATTTCTCTGAAAACAACAATCTTTGTTGGCAATCTTGTTTTCCAACTTTGCCAAGTCTTATTTTTAAGTGGAAGGGGAAAAAAGACAAAACATAGTACTGTAGAATGCTTTGTGGGTTTCTTGCAGGAAAAATCATTTAATAGCATAGCCTCAATTCATACAAACAAATAAAGTTATTTAAATCTTAGAAGAAAAAGCATTTCACACCTGTCAGAGGAGGAGAAGAAAGAGAGGAAGAGAAGGAGGAAGCAGAACAAGGTGGGAGGAGAAGCAGAAGGAGGCACTCACCTCAGTTGTTCAGTTAGTGGACAGGCACCATCATCTGAAAAAACCAAAAAAATTCATATACTGTGATCATGAATACTATAAAAATGTAATTGTTTAAAATCCATTTTGCTAATCTATAAGAACAAAATTAAACAAGTGAAGAAATAGCTGGTTTGATCTTATTTATGTATTCTATCATCACCATTTTAGAATCAAAATATTTAACCCATTGTTTTCAAAATTATTTTCAGAAACATATCAGGTGCATGTATATTATGAAGAAATTTTTATGACACATATGATTAAAAGGTAAGCACAACCACAGAGATGCTTATATAACAGTATTGGCCAATGCGTGAACACAGTCTTGAAATACCTTAATACACAGCTCTGATGTCATATACATTGCTTTTATAAGCTATGATCCTCACAAATGATGGCAAAGTAAACGACAGAGTGTTCAGGGTCTTCAGTCACATACATATACTCTAATTTTATAAGATTGTCTCTTTAGAATCTATCTCCCACTATTTTCCACTACACAGTTTCTTAAAACTTCTGTCCTTCCTTCCTTTTATCTTTCCTTTGCCCTTCCTTTCTTCTTTTGTTCCTTCTTTTCTTTGTCCTTCCTCCCTCTCTCCTATCACTCATCTACTTTCTTTCCTTTTTTCCTTTCCTTTTTTTCTATCTCACTGTTACTTCCCTCCTTTTTTCTTTCACAGTATTTTAGTTCACTTCTTATGCATTCACCCATCCTACAGGGACAAATTAAATGATGTCTTCATGGTGAAGCTCATCTTGATAGCTAGAGAAGAAATTACTCTACTTTCAAAGTGTTTTGTCCATACTTTGTACTTTCACTTTACTAATTTGATCGTATCTTGTGTTGTAGACATGGGTATTCATGTCTTGAACATGTTCATCTTTGAAAATCAGAAATTTCCTAGTATGCTTCTTAAATAGGAGATGCCTTGAGGTACCTGCTGAGTTACAACTCTGGGGTTCTAGATATGTCATGAGGAGTATGTGAATGGAGTCACCCCAATATGAGTTGAGGTCATGTGTAATAATGTGACACTTAAGCCTTTGAAGGTGTATTTGTGTGTGTGTGTGTGTGTGTGTGTGTGTGTGTTCCACATGTGTATAGGTACCTACAATACCAGAAAATAGTATCATATGATCTTTAGCTGGAGTTATATTAACAACTCCAGTGTGAAAGAACTCACTATAAGTAGCAGAGACAAAAATTCTGCTACACCCTTTCTCTTCATCATGTTATGTTCTATGGATATTTTCTCCTGTCACAACCAGTCAAATTTAGTTCTCACAGTCCCATTGCTGAATGAGTTAGTCTCAAATGTTCTCCGCCAAATGCTGTCACAGCATGCACAGCTATTCCATAACTTTATAAGGTCCTATATTGATTCAAACAGGGAAAGATGAAAATCTCAATTCAAAGAATTCACCTGACTCTTGATTAGGAATAAATGAGTTTGTCTAGATTTTCAGCTAGCATTCTGGGTACCTTATGCCTCAAGAATTTGAAGAGCTTTGAACTTTTATCCATTTTCTTCTTTCTTTTATTCTCTTTACCTTAGATTTTGAGAATCATGATAGTTAATCTATATATCTCCAATCACTTTCATATCTACCTTACATTACTAAAAAATCCTTAATCATGAAATAAATTGAATTAAGCAACAATAGTATAATATTATGAGTTAAAATGAATAAGAGATAATTTTTCAAGACTTCTTTTTATCATTTGTTGAGCAAATATTTTGCTTTATTTAAGAAGTGAATGACAACTAGCCATCTCTCCTGTGCTATTCTAGAGATTTCAGAGAAGGTTATAACCATATGTATGTCTCCTACTTCCTATGCTATGGTGTGGAGAAGACAGGGAAAGAAGCTGCATATTCAGCTGAACACAAGAGAGTGAGATAATTTTAAACAAAGAGAAGGAGATAATTTCAATTACTGAAACAGGAATTTGGCTCAGCAGACAAATGCTTAAATTGGGCAATCAGTAACCAGATCAGAATGATACAGAGCAAGCCAGCTTTGCAAGACAGAAGTTCACATGTAAGCAACAGAAATAAAACCAAAATGTTATTAGTATCTAGTACATAGAAAAGAGTGATAATTATAAAACTGGGAGGTATGTGGAAACAGAATACAGACTGATGGAAGATCATTGCTATAAAGTTTGCATATAGCCAAAGGGTCTTGAAGAACCACTGGAATGTTTTAAATGATAGGTATATGTCATTTGTGCTTGTCTTATAAATAGAAAGTGGTACTCTGTAGGAAATATAGAAAAGTGGCAATGGGAACAACAGGTTCCATCTTGAAACTTCAAGGCAAAAACTAGTAATGGCTCATAAAACTAGTGAGATGAGATAGGGAGAGTCATTTCATACTCATCGAAGGAACAACCCACCAAGAGAATATTGCAATTCTAGAATATGCACACCAAACACAAGTGCACTCAATTTCATATAAGAAATATTATTGGATCTAAAAGGGAAAAAAACTGTAGATCAAACCCAAGATAGTGATAGTGAGTGATTTCGTTTTCCTGCTCTGATCAATTGACAAGATATCTGAACAAAAACTTAACAAGGAAACATTGATGTTAAGTGACATCATAAACCAAATGAATCCAACAGACATCTACAGAACATTCCATCCAAACAACTAAAGAATATACATACTTCTAGGAGCTCATGGAAATTTCTCTAATATTGACCACATATGAAGATATAAAACAAGTCTGAATGAATATAGGAAAACTAAAATACAATCCAGTACTCTAACTGACAATCCTGGAATCAATCTCTATATCAACAGCAATGGAAAATACAGAAAATACAAAAACTCATGGAGATTAAAAGTATACTACTGAATTAAAATCAGGAAGAAATCAAGAAAGAAAGAAAAAACTTTCCAGAACTGAATGGAAATGAAAACACAGTGTACCAAAATCTATAGGAATGAAAGCATCCCTCAGAGCAAAGTCCACAACACTAAGTGCCTACATAAAATCTCTAGAGAGCAGCCGGGAGGCTGTGGTGCACGCCTTTAATCCCAGCACTCAGGAGGCAGAGCCAGGCAGATTTCTGTGAGTTCAAGGCCAGGCCCCTCTACAGAGCCTGATCCAGGACAGGCACCCTGTCTCGAACATCACCCCCACACACACACACAAAAAAAAAAAAACAAATAAAAAACAAAAACCCTAGAGAGCTCTCATATTAATTACTGTATGTTACAATTGAAGGTCTTGGAAAAAAAGAGTAAACAACACACAAACATGGCAGACAGGAAGACCTGAAAACGTCAGGGCTGAAATTAAT
Source organism: Peromyscus eremicus (assembly GCF_949786415.1). Classification (NCBI taxonomy): domain Eukaryota; kingdom Metazoa; phylum Chordata; class Mammalia; order Rodentia; family Cricetidae; genus Peromyscus; species Peromyscus eremicus. The sequence continues at coordinate 92,965,727 of NC_081417.1, forward strand.
TAAACAGGAACTAAAGAAAAACAACAGAAAGAGTTAAGAGCTGTTTCTTTGAAAAGATTAACAAGACTGGCAAATTTTTAGCTAAATTAAGCAACAGAAAAAGAGAGAGTATCCAAATTAATAAAATCAGAGTTGAAAAAAGACATCACAATAGATATTGAGGAAATTTGGAGTTATGAGGACACATTTTAAATTTTATACTCCACTAAACTGGAAAATCTAGAAGAAATGAATGAATTTCTGAAAGCATATGACCTACCAACATTAAAGGAAGATGAAATAAATAATTTAAGCAGAGCCACAACAACCACTAAGACAGCAGTAGTAATTAAAAAATCTCCCAAAATGAAAAAAGCCTCAGGGCCAGATGTATTCAACACAAATTCTACCAGACCTTCAAGGAAGAAGTAGTACCAGGACTTTTCAAAATTACCTGTAAAATGAAGAGAAACAAGCTGCTCCAATTTCTTTTTATGAATCCAAGATTACACTGATACCCAAACCTGATGAAAAAGGTGAATTATCGGCCAATCCCCCTCATGAACACAGACAAAAAAAAAAATCTCAACAAAATATTTGCAATAAAATATTTGCTAAGAATTCTCAGTACTGTTCAATAGCATATGAAAGATCACCCTCCACAATTACATCAGCTTCACCTCACAAATGCAGGGAAAATTCAACATACATAAAGCAATCAATGAAATCCACTGCAGAAGTATGTTCAGTTACAGAAATGACACAAGTATCTCAACAGAACATCAAAGGTCTTTGACAAACTTCAATATCCCTTAGTAGTAAAAGTCCTGGAAAATCTAGGAACATGAGAGTACACCTCAACATAATAGAGGCAATGTACGATAAGCCAATGGTCAATATTATGCTAAATGGAGAGAAATGCAGTGTTTCCATGAAAATCAGCAATAACTCAAGAATATCCACTATTTCCATTCCTCTTCAACATGGTCCTTGAACACATGGACAAAACAATAAAATGGAGAAAGGGATATGAGTATGAAAGAAAGAAATGAAAGTACTCTTGTTTACAAATGATATGATTCTTCTTTTTAATTGAAAATAGATTCTTCTCTCATATAATATATTCTGACTACAATTTTCCCTCCCTCCACACCTCCCAGGTCCCCATCCAGCTCCTCAAGATGCATTCCTCCTGAGTTTACTCTTCATAAAGGAGCAGGCCTCCAAAAGACTGACAGCCAAACAGGACAAAATAAAAACAGTAAGACAAGGTAGAAGCCCTCATATCAAGGCTGGACAAGGCCACCTGAAAGGAGGAAAAGAGTATCAAGTGCAAGCAAAAGAGTCAGAGATACAGAAGCTTCCACTGTTAGGAGTCCCACTAAATCACCAAGCTAATGATTCTATATATAGAAAACCATAGAGATTCCACCTGTAATTTTTGGAATTGACAAGCACATTCAGCAATGTAGCACAACACAAAATTAACACATAGCAATCAGTAGACTCCTTGTTTACCAAGAACAAACACACCAAGAAAGAAATAAAGGAAACAACCCAATCACAATTGCTTCAGAAAATATAATCTTGAATGAATCTAACCAACAAAATGAAATGCTTGTAAAATGAAACCTATAAGACACTGAGGAAAGAAATACAAGAAGATACAAGAGGGAAAGACTGACCATGATTCTGGATTAGTAATTGTGTGAAAATGAACATTCTATTAAATGGAAGCTACAGATTCAATCCAATTCTCATAAAACTTCCAACACAATTCTTGACAGAAATTGAAAGAATAATATCAAAATTCATATGGTAAAAAAGATGCAGAATAATCAAACAATGGTGAACAATAAAAATACTGCCTGGGTATTATCATCCCAGATTTCAAGTTATATTTCAGGACTATATTAATAAAAATATCATAATTCTAATATTGAAAGCTGATATATCTTTCATTGAAATAGAACAGAGGAAGCCCACATTCATATACTCACCATTTTTTTTTGACAAAGAGGCCAAAAAATACACATTGGAGAAAAGACAGCATTGTTAACAAATATTTGCTGGTCAAATTGATAAACAACATGCACAAGAATAAAATTAGATATTTATCTCTCATTCTGCATAAAACTCAATTTCAAATGGGTCAAAGACTTCAACCTAAGGCCTGATACCTCCACTCCAATAGAAGGGAAAGTAGGGAATAGAATTTAATTTTTAGGCACAGGAAATAACTTTCTGAACAAGACACTGGTAGGGCAAGTATTAAGACCAATTGTGATGATATATTGTGTACCCTAATAAACTTTCCTTAGGATCAGAGGACAGAGTGAGCCATGAGATTAGACATAGAGGTCAGGCAGTGAGTGGTGGGACAAACCTTTAATCCCAGTACTGAGAAGCACACACACCTTTAATTCCAGGAAGTGATGTCTGGGCAGGGAGAGGTATATAAGGCATGAGGAAACAGGAACTCACTCTCTCTAGAATGAGGATTTCATAGAAGTAAGAGCTAGTGGCTGGCTGCTCTGCTTCTCTGATCTTTCAGCTTTCACCCTGATATCTGACTCTCTGTTTTTTAATTAAAAGACCATCTAAGATTCGAACAACAACCAATATTGACAAATGTGACCTCATGAAATGAAAAATCATCTGCATAACTAAGAACAAAATCATTTGTGTGAAGAAGTATCCTACAAATTGGAAAAAGATTGTTACCAGTCATAAACATGGCAGAGAGTTTGTGTCTAGAATATATAAAAACCACAAAACCAAACATGATTAAAGTAAACAAGCAAGTTAAAAATTGGGACATGGAACTAAATATAAGGTTCTCAAAATAAAAAAAAATATGACTGAGAAGTTTCTAATTAAAACTACTTTGAGATTTTATCTTAACTCAATCTGAATGGCTAAGATACTAAAAAAATTTACAACAAATACTACCACGAATATGGGAAAGGAAGGCATGTATTCACTGTTGTCATAATGTAGATTTGTGTGGATGTTCTACAAAAAGCAATAAATAGCTTCCAAATGACCCAGTTATAGTACTTATTGGTCTGTTCCCAATCCTGCTGTAGAGATACCATCTCAGCCAAGTCATTGCTCTCTGTTCATAATAGTCAAGAAAATGAAACAGCCTAGATGTCAATCATAGATGAATCAATAGTAAAAGTGTGGTTCATATATACAATAGAATACTATTAAGCTGTAAAGATGCATGAAATTCCCCAGTAAATGAAAGCACCTGGAAATAATCATCCCGTGTTGATTATTTCCAACACCCAGAAAAACAAATGTCTCATTCTCTCTCACATGTGGATACTGGCTTTGTATCTTCAGGTACATGCATTTCAATTGTAGTACTCATAAAAGATTATGAGTTTATATATATATATATATATATATATATATATATATATATATATGATTATGAGATTATATATATATAGATAGATTATGAGATTATATATATATATGGCGCTATAGCGCTAGTGGGGGCTGTTGGGGTATTCAAAGGAAGTGTGATAGAATGCAAAGGCATGAATGGAGATAGAAGAATAACAGCACAGAAAGGGTTAAATTGAGATTGGAGGGAAGGGTAGAAAAGAGAGTGTGAGGAAAAGTAACTAACACTAAAGACCTTTTTAAAATAACATATAGAAACCTACTTCTGTAGGTTTCCTAAAATATACTCATAAACACATGTAAAGGGAGTTGAAATATAGTTACCCTATAATGAGGAAACAATGCCTCCCTTAGATACTATATGTATGTCAGATAAAAGGCCCAGTGCCAGGCATAAATCACCTCTTTTCTAGTTGCTCTTCAGTGGGGTACAATAAGCCCACCCCCAGATATTACAGGTTATTGTTAATGCTCTTCATCACCATTTTCCTCTCTTCACCACCATGTTACTGAAGACAGCATGTCCAGTCACAACACATGGACAAATCAAGCTGATATTAACTTGGACGTTTCAGTCCTACTGGTTAATTTTCATAGTGCTGGAAGACACTGTATGCTTTACCAGAGGAAAAAAGTAATCATCAATATTAGCCAGCTGTGAACCCTGAGAATTACAATAATGATTGGAGTGGCAAGACATATCCACTGGTGCATTCATGGCCCAAATGATAGAAAAGTAACGTTTAAACACTTCTGATTAGACTTAAAGTCTGCCCCACAGAACAAACTCATGCCTCGTACTGTTAAGTATATCCCGAGTCTGAGTGTGACTAGGTCATAGACCCTACAGGAAGATCTATTACTCCTATCCTGCCAAATGCACATAGTAATAATATGTTTCCTGCATTCTTATCATCATACCTACAGAATAGCACATCTCTCATCACTCATCAGAGGACTATGGAGGCAAACAGAAGATTACAAATTAGGAATTAAAACAAAGACAAAATTGCAATCTAGTTAGTTGTGTGGCACTGATCAAGATATAAAGATTCCAATCTGAAGCAGTTCCCAGTTTCATGCTACAATCTCATGGGTGCCATAATGAACAGAGCTCACTGGCCTGCAGTTAGAACTCCATAAAACCATGTTGTTTCTTTGTCATTTCTGGAATATCAACACAGCACGGGCACACTAATGGTGTGCCATCTCTACCTAAATCTTCGTTATTGTCGGCAGGAAGCATTTCTGAAAGTAGTCATTTGGCCTTTATTTCTATCCAATTCCTTTAAAGTCTTCAAAATCCACAGATTACTTCTTTACTATGAAAAGAAAATGACATGATGGTGTTTGTTTTTTTTTCTTAGCTGTATGTTTCATAAAGAAGAGGTCTAATAATTAACAATGTAGCTGCAGCTTATTATGGTGTGGTTTACATTTTTGATCCCCATTTTCATTATAATTTGGAAAACTGGAATGGCTTCTTAATGCAGTGCACTCTCTGGTTCCATAGGGTCCTAACTTCTACAAAAGTGGGTGTATGGAAATAACACAAATTCAATAGGAGTAGAAGAGGCCAGATAAAATAAGGAATGGAGATGCATCATGTAGATAGACACTACTGGAAAAAAATCTCACCAAAACCTGAACTCCATGACCCACTTGACAGTATTAGCCAGGGCAACACTGCCTCCATTTCAATTAATACATTGCAAACTCAATATCTGTGTCATAATGAAGTTTCAGTTCAGATTTGTATAATGTAGGAATTCTTTGTTGAGACTAAATGAAACATGCTTTCTAGAAAACAATATTATTGTTTGTGCAAAATTGATTTTTATGCTGTTTGACTCCAGAGTGACAGTTTACTAGACTATATTTTTCCTGTTTTCAGTATTGTCTCATCTAATTTTATTTTTCATTTTCCCAAATCATTTGTATGAGCCTGTGGGAAATGGTGGTGTTTATCCTCTGGCTTCTCTCTCTTCTGAGATAATTTGTAATTTGCTAACACACTGTAAACACTACAGCTTTGCATAACTTCTGAATGGTTAATCTGTTTGTCCTCAAAATTACCAGATTATTCATTTAATTTTGCCATCATTTTCTTTGCACATTAAAAATGTACTCAAGATAATTTTAGTTTGGAATGTGAAGGGCTAATGTAAAAATTACTTTTGTACCCTTTAAAGGAGCAAACAATAATGAAAAAACTGAACAGCTAAGACATGATTTCAAACAGAATGGTGCATACCTAAGAGGGTAGATACTTTCAATACATATTAAAATTGTGCCTGAAAATTGTTGTGGCCAATTATTTAGGCCAATGTTGGATTTGGGTCTAGGAACAACCAAAATCGATCAATCAATCGTCCTCCCTCCCTCCCTCCCTCTCTCTCTCTCTCTCTCTCTCTCTCTCTCTCTCTCTCTCTCTCTCTCTCTCTCTCTTTCTCTCTCTCTTTTCTCTCTTTCTTACATTTGCTTCTAATTAGGAGCCTTAGCATGTAAACTCAAGGTAACCATGGAGCTGTGGTTCTATGTAATGAATAAATGATGGACTGAATAATGAATAAAATGAATAGAAGAGGTGGGAGGACAGACCATACAGTGGATAAAACATGAGCCTCAAGAAACACTGGAACCCACCCTCCAACTTCATTCAAGCTTTTTCCTATTTCATAGATCATGGACTCTATTAGAGCACCCATTTGTCTTCCCAGTGGAGGCCAGTCTCCCTTTCTTTAGAGCTCTACACTTGTTAGTCACAAGGGGGTGAAGTTGACAAAAAGCTTTAGTTTTCAAAACCACCCTTGTAAGGAGAGAGGAAGAAGCCAGTGGTGAGAACACGAAGCAGGAATGAGACAGCACACTTGAGAGGAAAGTGTGTGTGTCAAAGCTGTCAGAGGACCTGAGAGAGGATATTGGAGAGCGGTCTTCTTGAAAAATACATCAGATATAAACTCTATCTATGTACAACCCACCTTCACAGCAAATTCTGACTTGAAAACCTAGGGTTACAAGCAACAAGTAACTTACAGAGTAGTTACAGAAAAAGTAGGTGTAGGTTTTTTCTTGACATTTGAAGAAGAGGGTAGCAAACTTATCAAGAGACTGGCCATTATAAGACACCATATCCCCAAATATCCATGAACAGAAACTGTAGGACAGTAGGTTTAATGCAGAGAAGAAAATATGAGCAACAAGGGGACTGAGTACTGATGGTACCACTGAGCACAGGAACTGAGAGCCGATTGAGCCCTGAAGGGGGAACGGAGTACCAGCTGAGTCACTCCAGTGGGGACTAAGTGTTGACTGAGCTACAGCTAATGTTCTCATACTTTCATTTCCATGTTCCTTCATAGCATCTTGGCAGAAGAAGAAAAACAATGATTGTGTATGCGAATTGGATGTCTCTTTAAAAATTTGCATCAGGTACAAAATATACTCAACTAAATAAGTAAAACATTAAAACAAGTGAAATGCCATGTATTCAAAAGCAACGAAGGCAGCTGCAAGCAGACCAAGTTTTCCCCCAGCTACTCTGCTCCTCAGAGGTTCTTCTCTGTGAACTGCTGTCCGCATGCTCAGTGACAGTCATCCCTGTGCCTACTTGTTCAGAGTCATAGGAGCCTGTGGTGGGATGTGAAAGTTGCTTGATATAGTTTCAATTTATGGGTTCATTTCAGTGAAGAAAAACTTAGTAAGAGAATCTCTATCAGCTTTTAATTTTCTTAAAAAATAATGCTACATAATATTCAACAACAACAACAACAAAAAAACCCAACTCTGCTACCTTGATGAATTATACCAGGAAAGAACAGAAATTTGGGGTTTTATATAAAATGTAGGCTTGTCTAAATCAACATGACTATCTACTAGTTGTAAGTTTCAACTTTCTTCTTCACTTTAACAAGAGTTCCTTACAAAGAAGATTAAAGCAGATAATAAATATCAGACATCCGTTATTATGCCCATCAGGAGATGAATCCCTCAGTATTTTTAATCATTATGCCTCTTGTCACCTGATTCTTACTATTTTCTTTTAAGGAATAAAAATTCTCCAGTTTAGTATTTTGTCTGACTTTTACGATAGTATTCAATATACTATAAATTATAATAAAAGCTTGTGAATCTATTCTGGTCAAGAAAATAGAAGATGTGTTTTGACCAAAACAGATACCAAACTAGAAGAATGCTTGTTTTGTGTGTGTGTGTGTGTGTGTGTGTGTGTGTGTGTGTGTGTGTGTGTGTGAATGTGGGGACATGTGTGACACAGATTGCATGTGAAGGTCATACTATAACACTGAGGGTTAGTCTTCACCTTCCAACTATTTATTTTTTTCTCTGTGAGATGGATTCTTTGATGTGTGGTGCTGTGTGTACCAGGGCATCTAACATGCATGCTTTGAGGATTCTCTCTTCTTTGATTCTGTCTTGTTTTAGAAGAGTTGAGATTACAGACACATGCCACTGTGCCTGATTTTATTTCAGTTCTATGAATTCATATCTAAACATGTATGGTAGGCGTTTTACCCACTAATCTATCTCACCAGTACCTTTGTCTGGCTTTAATACAAAGACACATATGTCATGTATGCATGAACAGAGCTCATTAGTTTTATAATCAGAACTATGGCACTCTGACACTGTTTTATGCATCTGTCATTTCTACCTGATATGGTGCCCTCAAGCAATGCTCAACAGCAATTATAATATTTGCCAATGGACTTATTATATTGGATGTAAGTCCTTGAAGACTGAACCTAGGGGCTCATATATGCTGAGCAAGAACTCTATTGCTCAGCTATAATCCCAGCATTGGTTTTAGGTTGTTTTTTAAAAAATGTATTTTAGTTTCACTTTATTTTAAACTTTCCAAATCTTGAATTATTTGCGTGACTCATTAGGAGAACTGTGGAGCCAGTGTGGAAATTTTCTAAACTTAAAATATACAGTAATACCGAATATATACATATATATATATAATTCATATATATATATATATAGTTAAATATGATACATGTAATTGAATTTTGTAATTGAATTATACACACACACACACACACACACACACACACACACACACACACACACGTGGTGATATATTATGTACTCTAATAAACTTTGCCTGAAGATGAGAGGACAGAACAAGCCACTAGATTAATCATAGATGCCAGACAGTGGTGGCACACACCTTTAATCCTAGCATTCAGGAGGCAGAGATCCATCTGGATCTCTGTGAGTTCAAAGCCACCCTGGACTACATGAGATTAACTCAGTCAAGGAGAGAAAACAGAGCTGGGCAGTGGTGGCACATACTTTAATCCAAGTACTGGGAAGCACGCATGCCTTTAATCCCAGGAAGTGATGGCTGGACAGAGAAAGTATATAAGGCATGTGGAGACAGGAGCTAAGGCTTTTCGGCAGAAGCATCCCTTCAGCTAGAGGCTTTTTTAGGCTGAGGAGTTGGTGAGGTAAGAGGTGGTGGCTGTGGCTTATTCTTTTGTCTCTATAATCTTTCAGCAATTACCCCAACATCTGGTTCTGGGTTTTTTATTGAAAGACTATTTTAGAAATTCGAGCAATACACACACACACACACACACACACACACACACACACACACACGACCCCAAGAATCATCATATTAAAACAACTCAAGAAGAGTAACACATTAGTGAGTTATAGAAACAGTTGTGTAGAGCTGGAGAGATGGCTCAGAGGTTAAGAGTACTTGGCTGCTCTGGGTCCTGAGTTCAATTCCTAGCAAATGCGTGGTTGCTCACAACATCTATAATGAGATCTGGTGCCCTCTTCTGGCCTGCAGTCATACATGCAGGCAGAACATTGTATACATAATAAATAAATAAATCTTTAAAAAAAGAAAAGGAAGAAGAGAAAAAAAGGAACAACTGTGTAAAAGCTCTCAAGGGGGATTCTGATACTCCCATGACACAAAACCTTAACAGGAAAACAAAACAAGCAAAAGCTGCCTGAGATGAGTCCATGCTGTAAAAGTTACAAGCCACAGGGGTAAAGGAACACATCACATTTGCAGCAACAAGAAACATAAAAAAGTGCACTCCAGAAATACTAGAAAACTAAGGACTGATTGCTTCCAATTCCTAATGGAGTCACAGGGGAGTGCTTGAGCCTCAAATTTACTGGATGGCTAGATCATGAAGACTTTATTCCATATAGAAATCTGTACTTGACGTAGATTTTTTTCCTAAGGTTTCAAATATTTTTCCAGCACCACCTATATAGTTAAATCAAAGAAACATCCTTCCATCTTATATATGTTCTAAATATATTATTTCAAAGTATATGAATGTATCCTGTTGACCTGCCTACCAGAGTTTGCTACCTCTAAGAGAAAAATGCAAAACCCATTTTGTATTAAAAAAAATCTTTTCGTCAAACATATGTGTAAGATAATACACCACGAAGGAAATTATAGTAAGGTTCACTAAGCAGCCTTACACAACTTCAATAAGCACTAGATTTCTTTAAAGACATTGCCAGTTGTTCAGATGAATGAAGTGAGCTTCTTGACCAGAGGTTGCTAGCACAAATCAATAGACAGCCATGTGCACTCAGCCCATATCATATTTCAATAACAGGTGCTTAGAATTCAGTACACAGCTCAGCTATAAATCACAGAAAGAAATGATATTAAAAGTTAGATTTGAACTCAGCAATCAATGGAAATGTGCATCAGAGATGAAATACTTCTAGACATACATTGAAAGCAGATTTGTGTCACTGCCATCTGTACTTTGTAGTTTGATTTCCTACAACCATTTTGTAAAAAGAGCAAAATCCAGAGTAGCCAGAGCCTGACTTAGAAATTGCTTAATTTGCTGATTAAAGTAAGGAGGTATGATTTCTGTGGGGCAGGAAAGCTTTCAAACAGGAAGCTGAAAGACTGGTAGTTCAGAAAGACACCATAAAACAACTGCTACTTTGTTTATTTGACACTGTATTTTAGTTTTTTATATATATATATATATATATATATATATATATGTCTTCTATGCTTGGATAATGACAGTATTTTAGTATTATATATTAAAACTATATGACCACAATGTGGATCATCCAGTATGCTTGCTTGTGAACACATGTGGCAGAAACACAAATGGCAGACTTCTGCAACCAGTCATGTACTGGAAGAAGCTGCTGTGATGAACAGACTGGGCCATGTTCAGTGACCTAAATTACGGCTTAGAAAAAGTGAGTGTGTTCTTGCCTTTAGCAAAGTAGGACAATTATGTGTATTTACTTTATTTTCCAACACATCTGCAAAAATCTTTGTGTGAGTGTGGTGTGTGTGTGTGTGTGTGTGTGTGTGTGAGAGAGAGAGAGAGAGAGAGAGAGAGAGAGAGAGAGAGAGAGAGAGAGACTCTAAAAGTAATGTGCCATTAACCTGAAAAACAAATGAACTGTAAGGTGGATTTCCATCAAAATGGGTATGAAAAGGATTCTACGTTAAATCTCAGACTGGTGCATACGTTGTGTCCCTTTATGATTTCTAGTAATACATTAGAATGCTCAATACGTTCCCTGAGGATACAGGGTGTCATTGCCTGCTGTCCCCATGACAGTCAAGGCAGGGTAAGGAAAAAATTTTGTGTCTGCAACAGTGCTTGCTGACATTACCACCTCAATAGAAAATAAACCCCAAGCTGAAAGGCTATGCTGCTTTTCTTAATAATTATGTGGGCTTGTACAGAAGTGATGTCTGTGACTATAACCACTAACATAATTGACTAACCATGTCAATAGATATTCTTTTTCTTAAAACATAACACAGTGAGATTTGTGCCTGCTACCCTGGTAAACATTGAAATCATTGTATCTGGAGTGGCATTGCCTTCTCTGGCATTGAAACACTGAGAGCTAAATTGCTGCATGGAGCGAAAGTGGTACCTGCCAACCAATGTCTGAGGAAAGGGCTTAAATGGTTAAGTTTCCTTACCACCAGGGTTAGAGGTGAGAGTGCCTGTATACAATATATTCCACACTCCTCTTCATACTCTAAATTAGCCAAAGAACTCAGCACAAGGAAGTATACCACTCTGCAGAAATGTGTTCTATGTGCAAAGAGCAAAATATCAAATTTATAGTAAGCCAGTGACACTCAGGAGGAAGGGACACCCATACTCAGTTCTAAGGCAACACTCATTTGACAGGCATAGAAGCTAGGGTTGGGAGTTGGTGAACTATACCACAGAAACAGACACATCCTTCTTTTGTTTTTCTACATTTGCTATTTGCAGGGGACACTGCCACCACCATGGCCAGCATAGTAAAGCTCCATGGAGGCAAGAAGGCTGTTCCATTCAGAATGAATAAGCCAGTTTTGGTTCAAACTTTGGGAATATGACCCAGAGTAGTTTATTTTAGGCACATTTAAGCACAGAGCAATTAGGTGAAAACTTTTCTGGTAATAATTAACACAATTCCACATGCACAATAAAGCATACATAAATCTACTTGAGGAGCAATAAGCTAAATAAAGATCAGATATGACTACATTGAAACTTTTTGTAAAGTACATGTGATACCTTCCATAGCAATGGATTCTACAGATTGACTAAGAAAAAAAAACTTATGATAAAGATTTGAGTGAATGTCCAGTGTGGTCTCTAAGCCACACAGATAGTGCAAAGGTGACCAGGATAGTAACTGTGTCTGTGTATCTGTTGCCAGTCTTTTTGGGCAAATAGTAGATTATGCATTCCTTCCTTTGAAGGAACAACTCTGTGTTTAACATTTCAGGTTGCTCTAGTGCTTATCTATAAACACAAAGAACTCACAGATAGTGAAATATAGCAGCAGACTGTGTAGTGTCCCAAATGTGACAAAGACTATCAATGCAAGGTGAATTCTTGTGGTTAGTTGGGATGAGAACATCATTTTGAGCAGCTATAAAACATCTCTAAGTATCCACTTTTAAATCACATTTCTCCATTTGATTGGTTATTAGTTTAAAAGAAATTATTTGTACAAATAAAAGTAAAGAAAATGCTATAATGGGCTATGTTTTCAACTTTTCAGTGGTCAAATGTTTATTCATGGCTGTCTGTAAGACCAAAGTAGAAATCATCCCAAGCATGAACTGTCTGGATAAGGTCTATGGATGCCAAAGCTCCTATTTGTCAATGGAACTTTAGTTGTAATCTTGGTTCTGTGATTTTTAATATCATGGTCATGGAATAGATATCGGATTTCTTTAAGCTCTGATTTCCTGGTTTGTAAAGTCTATGAGGGATGTTATCGGGAATGAATCTGATAACATTTCTATATTACTAAATGCACTCCCAGGCATGTAATGGTCACCTACTAAATGACAGCTTTTATTTTATTCCCCTGAGCTTGCTCTATCTAACAATCTAACCACTAATACTGTTGCAATTTTGGACTTCAGGAGACAAATCTACATTTTTGAAGAAAAAAGGAAATTTCTAGGGAAAGCAGAATTTTCTGTTGTAACCCCCTTTTCTCCTCTTAAAATGTGTTCTGCGTAGCTCTATTGAGAATTCACCTCCTATTATTTAAGACAATCTTTGATTGGATTCAAGCTCTCCTCCTACATCCTCTCAAAGGACAATCCAAACTCTTCAATTATCTTTTTTCACATACATCTCAAAAGGTACTTTGAGTGCTTGAAAGGCCATAATTCTTTCTCCCTAAAGTTTTGAATTCCATCTGATGAAATTACCACACTTTGTAGACTAGTGCCATGTCACAGAAACAATAGTGTCAATTAACCTCCCCTGCCTTCAGCCAGGTTCTTTCTTTTCCTTCATAAAAGTTAATTTGGTGCTTTTGAAAGAAGAAAGATTGGAAGATAGAGAATCAGGGTCTTGACGTCACAAAATAGGTACTGACTAGAATGAGTGGCAATATCCTTAAAATTGTTGGCTTCAGAATTTCAGATACATTTAAGGAAGGGTTGTCTTACTTGAGTGGAGGTAATTGAATCTCCCTGGTACATTCAGTCTGTGGAATCACTCTCACAGTGATAATCAGAGCTATTCAACATATGAGAGTTAGTTTTTTTAATTAAAAAAAGATTACTGTCATCAATACTTGGGTGTATTATGTAACAGTAATTCTAATTATCTTGTCCAATCACAGGAAAGAGAGGGTTCTATCAGGATAATGATCCACAAAAGTCTCAAAATTTGGTCTTAAAATATCTTTTATTTAATGAACACTTACTCTGGATCTATCATCTGTCAGTCTTGATTTCCTATCAGAAATGGAGACTAATAAGAGCAATCCAGCAATTCATGTGCTCATGAAGGAAAAGTGTGAAACTCAAAACCAGAAAAATGGTAAGATCATTTCTAGGCTGACACTATGGGCACAACCTACAGTTTAGAAGAGCTCCCATACTAAAATCAATACTTTTCAGGCATTCTTAGTCATTTATTTTGCTATAAACTGAAATTATGCATTATACAGTCAGTTTTGTTCAGAAAGCTGTGAATACTATTGCAGACACTGCCCCTACCCCAAGAACTATCTAGAGAAAAGCAGAGGTCATGAGTTCTATAGCTACTTTAGACATCATTTAACAAGCCCTTTTGATGAAGTGAATTACGAGCAAAGAATATATTTGCTCATCTAATAGACTACATTCAACTCCTTAAAAGGCAACTGAGTTTATTTAATCAAATACAACAAACTTTGATTTAGCATCAGTTCTGTATAAGAATCCATAAGAGCACTTTGAGAGATTCACAAAACACAATTCTTGTCCCATAAATTTGAAGTGAGAAATAAGATAGAAGTAGCTCATAAAATGTTCCTTCGGATCTGCTCCGAGATACTAGAACTGCAGAAGTCCTGAAAGACACAAGGAGTGTTTGGGAAGTCTTTTAAAGGGGGTCAGTAGATTTCCCTGTTGTCATTAGTAGGACTGGTGTGAAGGAAGATTCCTTTACAAGGAGGAAGCAGCTGAAGACCAAAGGAAAAAACCTAAATTTTTTTTTGCAGTAACCCTTAGTAATACATACATTTAGTTACCAAATGGGATACAGGTGAAAGAGAATTTAAACAGAAGTGGAAATGAATTCTTACCTCTTGTTTTCCTCACCTCAACTGATAAGGCATTGGCATTGAGTCAGTCACATAAATGACTCTTGCTTAAGTGTAGTCCTGGCTTTCTTTCGGTCTCTCTAGGTTAGAGGACTCTATGATCTTCCCACCTAGACTTCTCCATTAAGCACCTTCTAAAGTGAGCTTTCCTGATTGAAAGTGAAAGTCTTGTTCTGAAATGAAAAACTGATTCTGCAACCATTGGGAGTGAGATCTTTCAATGGAGTGCTAGGACTGAAGGTTTTCTTGCTGCAATCAGGATGGAACTGGAGTCCCATGTCTCCAACTTACAGCTGTGCCATCTAATGAATTTCTTGGCCTCCGTGACTTTTACTTTTCTCAAATATTTTCTTGATGAAATAAAATGATGATATAAATAAAATAAATATACAAGATGGTAGGTAGCAGGGTCTGATCAAAACAGAATGAGTGCCATTGCTCAGGGGATAGAAAATTCCATCCTGCTGTGGAGTTGAAGACCAAATTCTTCTCTAGTGTCAAGTTTTCTTTCTTAGAACGGCTCCTCAGCTACCTGGCATGTTGTCCTTCTCCAGTATCTTAGCATGCTGAGATGTCTCTGGAGAAGAACTCTCCACTTATTTGTGTCTATCTGTATAGGTCTCTCCCATTGTTTGTCACAGTCTCTCAATCTATTATATCATTTCCACTAGATAGAACAAAAGCCCAGGCCATGACTGGCCCGATAGATTTTTCAGTTAGCAGGTACACAGCAGAATAAAGCCTGCAATCTGTTTGCTTTGATACAGAGCTCATTTCTTATACCCATGGTCTCACTAGTCTTTAATATTCTGCAGGAAGAAATATTTTTCTTTAGCCAGTTCAACCACAGTAGCTAAAAATGTGTATGTTTATCTGCTATCCTTGAATTTTCCAATCCTGTCTTTTGGGAACTAACCTGAGTTTCTACTCACAACTTACATATTTCAAGTAAAATCAATGAATTAAATTAACCAATAGCCAAAAACCTAGACAAACCTCCTCCTTCCAAAACAACACTTGATTTTTCAAATAATGGGATGTTAGTTATTGGAGGTGACATGTGATGGTTATAGCTAGAGTTGTCCTGCCTGGCCCACGGTCAGGGCAAATCTCTCTCACCTGCCATCCCACAGCCACTCAGACCCAACCAAGTAAACACAGAGACTTATATTGCTTACAAACTGTATGGCCCTGGCAGGCTTCTTGCTAACTGTTCTTACAGCTTAAATTAATCCATTTCTATAAATCTATACCTTGCCACGTGGCTCGTGGCTTACCGGCATCTTCACATGCTGCTTTGTCCTGGTGGTGGCTGGCAGTGTCTCTGACTCAGCCTTCCACTTCCCAGCTTTATTCTCCTCCTTGTCCTGCCTATACTTCCTGCCTAGCCACTGGCCAGTCAGTGTTTTATTTATTGACCAATCAGAGCAACACATTTGCCATACAGAACATCCCACAGCAGATGCATGTGAGATTGCTGCTAATATAAACTAACAGAACAGCCACAGAAACTGTGATTTTTAAAGTATCTTGGAAAAGCTATCAAAGATAGAAATTAAATGAAATGCTAATCTTCTATAAAGTCTGGACTAAAGTATATTCAGATGGATAAATCTTTATTACATTAAATGCAATCCCAATTTCACACATAAACAGAAAATGCAAGCAAAAACCTCTGAACTTTGTGTTTTATTACAAACATACTTATTTAGATTGGCTGTAAATCTGAAAACATTTGGAATAGCTATATTCTCAGAACAGCATTATTCAGCTTTGACAAAAAAAAAAGCGTAAAAATCCAGTTTATAATTTCTATTTAGCCAGAGCATGTGGTTTCTACTGTAATTCTCAGGAAGGGAACAAATTCTCAGCAAAAGTTAGATTAAAGACTATATCATGCAAATTGATTGAAAACTCAGTATTGAAAGTGGAGGATGCTTGCAATGCTAGATGATAATATGCTGCATTGTTTTGAAGAAATAGATAGATTATAGATATATACATAGACAGGCATTTCATTTCTCCTCTTTCCTGTCCTTTCCGTGTGTGTGTGTGTGTGTGTGTGTGTGTGTGTGTGTGTGTGTGTGCATCTTCTAACATGACAAATACTTGAGTATGCACACCTAATCTCACTATAGACAGGACAATATATTTGAACAATTTAAAATTCTTTCAAAATCAATTATGTTATTTCTACACCATACAATAGAAGTATGTGGTTCTAGAATAGTTTATGATCTAGTTGTTTGATCATATATTATTGATACTCTATAGACTATTTTAATTAATGACTTACAATTATTTTGAGTTATGTGATAAACGATGCTAATATTATTGTAGCTGTTTCTGAAGTGAAAATCAAAGACATGGACTTGAAACTTCATGAAGCCCTCAATTCTGCTTAGTAAATGTATTTTTAAAAAAATCCAATATGTATATGCTTAGAAACACGTGTAGCAAAGAGATAACCTGCGGTCATATACAATAAAGAATACCTTCATAAAGACCACTGCAGGAAAAGTGAAACAGAACCACCATAGCCTTTTGTATTTGAAACCTACTAACACTGGTTGGTGACATTGAACTTAGGAGAATTGTGTAATGGGAAGGAAAAGCATTTTGCTTTTTTATTTTATTTTATGTTTTTAAAGTCGATTTTAGGTTAAAAATTCATCTGGGAACTGCCCATCATTGAACCATACTCATTCTGTGAGATTCATCACAAGATTTGCATATATTTCAATGTCCATGGAAAGGAGAGGACACTATTCTCTGTTTAGAAAAATGCTTGAAATATAACTTTGATTACAAGTAATTCAATCTAACCTCATAATAAACATAGTTAATGACTAGAAAATCATATAATCCTTTGAATCTATTTGTAAAATCTAGAGTAGTAAGAATTTCCCTTGCTTTTAGGCAGAAGTGATGTTTTCAAAATTAAATTTAATAGAAAGTAATTTTTAATTAATTAATTTATTTATTTTAAATCCTACCACAACCTCCCCTCTCTCCTCTTGTTCTACTCCTCCCCCCTCCCCACTCCTTCCCTCCACTCAGAAAGGAGCATGCCTCCAGGGGCTTCAGCAAAGTATGGCATATTAAGCTATCATAAGACCAAGCACCTCCCCCTGTATTCAGGCTGGGCAAGGCAATCCAGCACGAAGAACAGGTTCTCAAGAGTCAGTCAAAGCACCAGGACAGCCCTTGTTCCTGTTGCCAGGAGTCCCACAAATAGAGCAAGCTACACAACATATATGCAGAGAGCCTAGGTCACTCCCGTTCTTTGTGGTGCACTTTTCTCTCATGGTCCATTGGTCACCAGTCTGCGAGGACAAAAGGGCAGGAGTGATGACAGAGCTTTGTAAGGTCTGTGAACATATAGAACTAGCCTTCCAGGGTGGGAGACAGCTTCAGCGAGACAGCTCAATTTTATTCCAGAGTGAGGGGAGATATAAAGGATGAAGACAGAGGCTGGGGCATCACCTAATTTGCATTAAACAGCATGCTCCTATCATAAGGCTCCTAGCACAATGTCTAATTATCATATGGACAGCAGAGGAAAAGCTTCTGCAGGGGATCGTGTCAAGGTTCACACTAGAGATAAGTCAGGCATCTGGGCCAAGAGACATTGTGCAGATAAGGTCAGGTAGAAAGCAAGAAGCTCCCCAACTAGGAGGAGGGAGTCCTCCATGTTGCTGAGCTCAGAGAGAGCTGCCAGGCCATGGTAGACTGCAACCTCTGATTACCAGGGCCTTCCAACATCATACAGGCTTCCTGATTGTTGGTTAAGACTCTGTGAGTTCCCATGAGCCATGATAATGCTTTCTGTGAGTTTTCTTGTGATGTTCCTGACTTCCCTATGTGGTGATATTTTAATTGTGCTGAAATGTGATTTCATTTGTATGTTAATAAATAAAATTCGCCTGGAGATCAGAGGTCATAGTGAGGCAGGAACAGAAGTCAGACAGTGGTAGCCCATGCTGTAAATCTGATCACATGGCAGGCAGAGTCTCTCTGTGGTCAAGGTCACAGCCAAGCTTGGTGACACGAGCCTTTAATCCCAGTACCAACCATAGAGACCTTGAGATCTGTATAGATAGGCAGTGATGAGGAAGTCATGTGGCTGGCCTTAGAGCCAATGAGAAGGCAGAACAATAAAGCAATAAAAACACAGGTTAGGCAGGAAGAAGCTCTCTCGTGTGGGAAATTATAGCTTGGTGGTAAGCTAAAGGGTAGTCAGTGGCTCTTTGCTAATTCTCTGATCTCTTCAGCTATTACCCCTGTATTTGGCTCTGTGTTTCTTATTGACTAAGACTGTTTAGAAATTCATCTACATCCATATTTCCTACAATCCCTCCTGTCCCCTCTTAGCAGGACTCCCAGAGCACAGCCCAGTGTTTAGCCATGGGTCTCTGAATATGACTCCCATAGTCACTGGATAAAAGCTCTCTGATAACAACCTGGGTATTCACCAATCCTGTCACAGGAAATGACAAGCTGAGACTATGCATCATCCTTAGTCATCAGGGAAATACAAACCAAAACAACTTGGAGATACCATCTTACACTTGTCATAATGGCTAAGATCAAAAAGACAAATGACAGCTTATGCTCAGGAGGATGTGGAGCAAGGGGGAACTCTCCTCCACAGTTGGTGGGAGTGCAAACTTGTACAGCCACTTTGGAAATCAATATGGTGGATTCTCAGAAAATTGGGAATCAATCTACCTCAAGACCCAGGATATCACTCTTGGGCATATAGCCAGAAGACAATCAGTCATATCACAAGGATACATTCTCAACTATGTTCATAGCAGCTTTATTTGTAATAGCCAAAACCTGGAAACAACCTAGGTGCTCCTCAACAGAAGAATAGATAAAAAAAAATGTGGTACATTAACATAATGGAATATTACTCAGCTGTTAAAAACAATGACATCATGAAATTTTGCAGGCAAATGGATGGAAGTAGAAAAAATCACCATAAAATATTACTCAGCTGTTAAAAACAATGACATCAGGAAATTTGCAGGCAAATGGATGGAACTAGAAAAAATCACCATAAAATATTACTCAGCTGTTAAAAACAATGACATCAGGAAATTTGCAGGCAAATGGATGGAACTAGAAAAAAATCACCCTGGGTGAAGTAACGAAGAATCACAATGACAAACATGGTATGTACTCACTTATAAGTGGATATTAACTGTAAAAGCTAAACATGCTACAATTTTCAGACTCAGAGAGGCTAGGTAACAAGGAGGGCTCAAGGAGGGACTCCTGGATCTCCCTGAGAAAGTGAAATGAAGATCGCCTGGTTGGACTGGGGGATGGTGGGCATGGGAATTTGAGGGATATGGTTGGGGTGGGCAGAGGAGGAATAGTGCTGAGAGAGATGACTGGAAAGGGGGGCTTTATTGAATTGTAGAAACCTGATACAAGGAAAACATCTGTAAGTTTACAAGAATGACCCCAGCTAAGACTCCTGTCAGCAGTAGAAAGTAATTTCAACCTTTAAAAATCCTAAGAGTAATAAAATAGAAACTGATCACCCTTAATGATCTGAGCAAGAAACATGCTACTTTCCATCATCTCCAGACCTCTTCTTGGTAATGACCAATCATACTTAGCTAATTATTTAATAGAAAGCATATTTCTTTGTTGCTGAAAATAGAAAACATGGGTTTTAATTTTGTGTTGGTTAGCTGATGGAGCCTGCCCCATTTGTCACTGTGACAGATTCTACCACATTTGCCAAGGCTCTTAAAGCAATGCTTCTAGATCAGTGCCATGCCATCATATCTATAATACCAATCTCATAGTTGGAAAATGCACCCTAATACCTTACAAACTTTGATATCTTGCATTAACTAATTTCACAGTACATTGTGCTGACACGTGTACATGTGTCTTCAATGTCCAGTTTATTATATCACTGGAAATAGGAATGACTTATTATCCATAGATGAGAAACTGAGCAAGTAGTTTTGAGTGTGTATACATAGAATGACACACAACACAATTGTGCTTGGAAGGTCCTGCAGTGGTTGGTGGCTTGTGACTTTAATTACAGTTCTTGGGAGGCAGAGGCAGGTGGAGCTCTATGAGTTCAAGGCCAGTCTGGTCTACAAAGCGAGTTCTAGGACAACCAGAGCTGTTATACAGAGAAACTGTCTCAGAAAACCAAGTAAATAAATAAATAAATAAATAAATAATAAATAAATAAATAAATAAATAAATAAATAAGAATGAATAAGTTCTTGTTGGTCCTATGTTTCTTTGACCCATATGTACCAGATATGGTTGATCACATGTAGTGGGAGGTATGTGGGCAGGAAATACATCAAGATGTATGCTTGCCTCTGGTTGAACCTGAAATATGATGGCCTATGGGGTTGCCTTTTTAAGTCCCTGCAAGGTGTGATTCATAGCCATTTTCTGGAAACTCAGAGATGGACCTGGACAGAGCCCATCAATTTTGCTGGTATTTAATTAAATCTTACTTCAAATTTGTCTTTAAATTATGGTGAGTGGTCTTTTCTTGATTGGTGGGTTTAAAAGTAACTCTTAAACATTTTTAGGAAACACAGTCTCATAGCCAATTCCCTATTTCTCTGGGTCTTACAATCTTTCCACACTCTTCTGGGATGGATAATATCATTTCTTGATGAAAATATTTATTCAGTGTTATGTAGGACATAAACAAAAGACAGAATAGAGCCAGGCATGGTGGTGTTTGTCTTTGATCCCAGCACTCAGGAGGGAAAGGAAGAGGGATCTCTATGTGTTAGAGACCAGCCCAGTCTACGAAGTGAGTTCCAGGCCAGCTAAGGCTAGATGGTGTATGTAGTAAGACCTGGCCAAAAAACAACACAAACAAAGAACACATCAAAGGATGCATTATGAATGTTAAAACAATAATAAAACTACTAAACACATTATTTGAGGTTATTTCAGCTTCCCCTTCTCTTACGAACCAAGAGAAGTCTTTAAAACTGGATAAACTTTAAAATATTTCTGAGCATGAGCTAGAAAAGTTGAATTGCTATAAATGTCATTATGTGCTTCACCTGTGGCACTACCAATTTCAAATGCTGCAAAATGTTTTCTCATTCTTTGTTCTTGGTAAAAGATAATCTGAGCTCAGGAATACACCCCACGCTTCTCAGCCAGAAAACCCACTTGGGACTTAATGGTCTTTTTTATAAGCTTTGTCACAGCATTTTACAGTGAACACTGAACTAACCAAAGGTAAAAATGATGCTGCCCAAAAGAAAAGATTTGTGAAATGCAGTCAGCTATGCGTTCCTTAAAGGTTCTTGGGTACTGCAGCTAATTGAATTGATTCTAGCCAGCCAACAGCTATGCCATATTTTAAGCAACCTGGCAAAAAGACAGGCACTCAAGTATCAAACCTTCTTCATAAGAGTTTTCAGATGGTGAAAAAAGGCACATACACATATTTTCTTTGGAAAATAATAATCTAAACCAGATCTAGGAGAATGGTTTAAAAAGAAAGATTGTAGAGAATAGTAGCATTTTAAAAATGAAAAGAGAAGAAAACATAAAGGAATAATTGGGGTTTGGAGAGTTTCAATGTGTGAATATGGTCACACATCTGAGAATAATGTCTGCAACATTTCCTGAGCACATTGTGGTTTGCACTGAGCATAGAGCATGTTTTTGTTGTATTTAACATTCTTCACAATCAACAAGATGAATCAATTTATCTTTATTCTGAAGAAGTGAGAGCTGAAGCGTAAAAACAGGTTAAGTTGCTTGCAATGGGTCTCAGAGCTTAGTATCCAATGGTGTAATGAGATTTTTGGTTCTCAGCTATCATACTTTTATGAAAAACTATTTGGGAGCAAAATTTAAGTTGAATTATTTCCACATCTATCTTGGTTGAGAGGTTTATACCAATCCAAATCTCCTGTTTAGAATAAGTAGAAATTGCTTATAACAATACATGCAATAAAGCATTTTAAGACACTAAACATATTTTCTTTTGTGTATTCTGGGGCTTTAATATGAATAATTTTGGAGAAGGAACAATTACTGTCAGCCAGACACAAGCTCTACCTTCTTGTTCCCTGGGCATTCAGTAGTATTCTGATAAGTAGCCACCATGTTACAGCTGTGAGAACAAGAAGATACCCCAACCAACAATATCTTTCTGTTCTGTCAAACAGCTAGTAATGCAAAACTTCAGAGTGTGCTAAAAAGGAGAAGAGAAGAGTAATAAAGCTATCCCAGTGTGCTCACTGCTCAGGGTTTTCCTTCTCATCCTTTTGAAGTTCAAAATCTTTATCAGGTCCAAAGTTATGAAGCCAAACACAGTACCAAGTGAAAAACAAAATGGAGCTGTTGTTAGCATTACCTTGCTAAGAAGTTAGTTGTATTTGAAGATCCATTTGGCAAGAAGATAACTTGAAAATATGTCAAGCTCTTTGCAGGGGATCTCCAGAAATAAACACAACGTGGGGGGAAGTCAGAGGCAAAACAGGGAAGATTTACAAAATCGAATCTCAGTTTTCTGGTCTGTAAATCATGACTGGAGAAAGCCACCCTGTTCTTACTGCAACTACCTACTAGAAAACAGTACAGACATCTTTGCACTTATACAGTTTGATGACATCCATTGATTGTCTATAAAGTACTAAAGCTAAACGCTCAACCCTCATGAATTAAGATTTGGAGGTAGTGCCTTATGGAGGCAATAAGGTTTTGGGGAGAGGAAATGATTTATTAAAATAAAATTATCAGACCCCCAAATGGCTTTCTTCGCAACACGGAAGGGTTCAGTAAGCCAGGGAAAGAGGATGGCTATGGGACCATGTAGGCCTGCATTTTGGACATGGACTTATTAGTCTCCAGAACTATAAGTCTGGTTGTTCAAGCAATATGGTCCATGAAATTTCATTAACAGGAGCCAGAGGTGATAAATGCATTCATTTTTAAATATGGAAATTAAACAAACAATAGGGTGAACCTTAATATAGATATAGGAAAAAGCATAAATGAAAATTAAATGTGATTAAATTGTTTAAGATGACAATAGAGCCTGGGCTACCAAGTGAGTTCCAGGAAAGGCGCAAAGCTACACAGAGAAACCCTGTCTCAAAAAACCAAAAAAAAAAAAAAAAAAAGATGACAATAGAGATAATTTCATTAGAATGATTAAATCTAGTAAAATACTCAAATAAAATTATAAAATACAATAAACATTAAAAAAAAAACAGGAGCTGGGGGCTGGAGAGATGGCTCAGTGGTTAAGAGTACCAGCTGCTCTTCCAAAGGTTCTGAGTTCAATTGCCAACAACCACATGGTGGCTCATAACCATGTGTAATGAGATCTGGCACCCAGTCTGGCCTGCAGTCATACATGCAGACAGAACGCTGTACATAATTTATAAAACTTTGAAAAAAGCCAAGAGCTAAATACATCATTTGAGCAGCAGATAGAAGGCAAGATAGAACTGAAGAAAGAACTGATGGTTTGAGAAGCAAAGATACATAAAACATTTTGATTGATATACAGAAGAAAAAACATGGTAAAAACAAAAGTATAAGAGAGATGTATAAACAATGACAATATCTGACAGACAGCATACATATAATACCTGTGCACTGTATTCAATAGCAAACCTCTGCAGGCAACCAAAAGGAAGCCACTATTTCCTAGTAGTAAAGGTGTTGGCAACTTGAGATTTTCAAAACAGGCTACTTTAGACTTTCAGGGCTGAAGGAAGAACAATTTGTCCAATGTCATGCTCCATTCTGTGAATATATACATGCTTTATTCAAGAATATAAGTATCTTGGCCACTGTAATGTGTGATGTCACGACTGTAACTCCCTATAGCTGAGCTCTTTGTTATCCCTTCAGTATACTTACACTCCTTCTAACCACTTTTGTTTATTTTTCCTTTCTTCCTGCAATGGTGCTACTCCTGGAAGCCCTTTTCAATTCACTGTCTCAGAATATGTTTTTCAGGGACTAAGCTGGTAACAAGAATATCACAAAGACACTGAGACAGAGGTTTGGATTTGGTTGACCTATCAGCTGTTGGGAAGTGAGTTTTACCACTGACAGTAGCCAAGCCCTGCACTGATCAATGCCAATATGGCAAGAAAGTCATTAAACGGCTTCTGACTCAAGCCTTGCATTGATGAGTTCATGCTTGGTAGTGCAATTCCAAATTGGAAAAAAAAAAAAAAAAGCTACAATGAAGAACAATGGAGCACATGAAGTGAGGGAGAGGTGAATGAGGGGCTAGCACAGCATGCAAGAAACAGACATGATATTTATTCTGTTGAGGATGTTGTGGATTCCTGAAGAACCACAGCAGGTGACATCAAATGTTCTGGAAAAGGGAAAATCAAATGTTCTGAATCTTAAAAAATCTGAACATTCAGGATCATGGATAGAAGTATTATAAGCATCTTTGGGGTCATTTTCCTTTCTTTTTTTGGTTTTTTTTTTTTTTTTTTTTTTTTGCTTTTTCAAGACAGAGTTTCTCTGTGTAGCTTTGCACCTTTCCTGGATCTCGCTCTGTAGACCAGGCTGGCCTCGAACTCACAAAGATCCGCCTGCCTCTGCCTCCCAAGTGCTGGGATTAAAGGCGTGCGCCACCACCGCCTGGCCTGGGGTCATTTTCAATGTAGCAATATCATACGTCTATATCTATATAGTTCACATTATAAGATTGTAACTAATATATTGCAATATGGTTAATGTCTGAATATGTTACATCTGAATATGCTGTGTATTATATACATGCAATAGAGTTTGCGTATGTATGTTTGTGCATATACACAGAGAGCCCTTGAGAACTGTAAGTTCCATATAGTCAACTAACAACCACAGATAGAAAACATTCAAAGAATAAAACACTGGATTAATACTGAGTATGGAGACATTCCTCAGTCATTATTCCCTAGTCAACTCAACACTACAACTCCTTCTAGAGTGTCATTTTATTTCCTGTTGCTGTGATACTCTGACAAAAGTTACTTATGAGAGAAAACATTTATTCTGGCTCACAGTCCAAAGGGAGAATATGCCATTGCAAGAGAGTTAAGGCAGTAGGACCTTGAAAGAGCAAGTCAAATCACATTAATAATCAGGAAGCAGGGGATGATGAGTGCATGCTGTTGTTTAGCTAACTTTTCCACTTAAATAGTTCAAGATGCTAGCCAGGGAATGGGTGCCTCCCACAGGTGACAGGTCTTCCCACCTCCATTAGTGCAATCAGACAATCTCCTAGAGTCATGCTCAAAGGCCCATACCTCAGGTAGTTTTAGATTCCGTCAAGTTGACAACATTGAACATCACATATAGCATTTACATTTACATTGAGTTAAGGACTATAACTAAGATCAACAGGATTGTACAATGTAGGGAAAGATGTACATGGATTATATGCAAGCAAATACTATGCCATTTGTCATAAAATGCCAGAATATCTGCAGATTTTTGGAATCTGTAGGGCGTCCTAGAACTGAAAAAAAAAAAAAACTAAATACATACACATATAAACAAATCATGGAATAAATTGTTTACAGACTGATATATTACAAGGAAACATACGTGGACTAAGAGACAGAAATAATAAACCCTGCTGTAAACTTACATTACTGGACTTGTATTTGAAATTACCTTTAACAGTAAAGTAGATACACAGTACAGGCAACAAGGCTTCCAGAAATACTTCTTTAAGCACACTTAATTTTATCTGGGTCATTATCTTCAGCCAATAATAAGTCTGGAATTTCTTCAGCACTTACTTTAGAGGAAGATATAAAATGGCACCAAGCTGATTTTTGTGTAGTGTTAAGGTAACAAGAAAATGAACAAAAAATTAAAGTAAGCTAAAATAAAGTGACCAACTGAAATAAAGCAGCAATACATGATTGATAATGTGTTGTCTGAGATTCTGAGACATTTTCAAATCAAAATGGAGTAAAATATGGTAGCCATCCTGAAATCTAGCATTACAGAGAAGAAAAGCCTCAGACATAAATTTAGACATGCCACATCTGATGCAGGTCAGTTCTAATTTATATAGTCTTAATCATTAGTAGTGGGACAGTTTTCCCTTAAGTTAAGACATAGTTCTAAAATCTAGTTAACATGGTGTGTCAAAAGAGGTAAATGACAAACTTAGGATGCTTAAAGGGTGATTCTCTAGGTACTCGGGCAAATCTGTTACTACCAGCAGCCCAATCCCTCAGTTTTAAAAAGGGCCATATTGATCCAGCAAGAAATAGCTAATTTTGTGATTTACTGCATCCATTTTTTATTTACTTTGCAGCATTCTCTGAGGATCTTTTGTTCTATTCAAAAGCACTGAAATATAAACCCAACAGTGCAGACCCGTGCCCCTACTTAAGTGGAAAAATGCGTTGTTCAAATAGATATTAGCTACCATGTTTAGGATTTTATAGTGCTGGGTAGTATGTATGGAATTTTAAAGTATTCTTAAATGAATGATGAAGCCACATTAATACCTAGGGAAGGAATAAGCCTTCAACATTTCAAAAGAATCAATTTAATTTGATTCCTTATATTTCCTGTGGCATAACAAAAAAGGGATTATAGTCAATGCCCAGGAGAGACAAAGAGAGTTTTAGCAAGACCAGGAAATCACTATAATTCCCAGAGTTATAGATAGTGCTTTGCTTTCAAATACTCACTAAGGACAATCTCCAGATTTGAAGGCCACTGAAATGGGACCTTGAACAGAATAAAAGAAGTAGAATATGTGTGCTCTAGTGCTTGAGCATGTGTTGAGGAGGACAAAGGACAGGAAAGGCAAATGAGAGGCAATGGAGAGCATGGCAAAATGATGAAGAACTTTTAAAGCAAATTCATGCTTGTCTTTAGAGATTTCAAAAAATTCCTAAGCTTCCTGCTGACATTTTTTTTAAGGATCAAAGAAGCAGACAATTGCTTAGGATAAGTTTGAATGTTATCAAGAACAGTTGAAGCTTAGCAAGTTGTAGATTCTAGATAAGTAGAAAATAAGTTTCCCTTCCAGAACCGACCCAGAAAGTTGGAGGAAAATTATTTTGAAAATTTACCACTGACCCACTTTTCAGGGTAACGTTAAATTTAAGATAACTGTGCTAAGCAGGTTTCCACAGGTCATTCCTTCAAAGGGATTAACAAAGACTCTTCGTAAAATTTATATATATATATATATATATATATATATATATATATATATATATATATATATATGCTTGCTTCATTCTTCATTTAAAGAATAATTAAATGGAAAACAGAAATATACTTGTAAAAGGAAAATGTACACTGGGTTTGAGTCTTCCTAAACCACAAATGACACCTTTGGTCTGTTATCAAAGTTTGTCTTGTCCTATTTCCCTCACACCACTTCATGATGTGGAGCTTTGCTAAGAATCAAAAATCCATTGTTACACTTTGAAGAGAACTATAGTATTTCTCCCAAATACCTTCTGACTCACATATAACACTCATTAATCTCTTCTTCTTACCATTTTAATTTCAATTCCAAAATAAACACTGCATTTGAGGGCAAAACATCAAATGGAAAAATCCTATTTGAAAATTTAATGTCCATGAAAGTTGAATCTGATGAAGGCCAACTTGTGACATTCCTGAGAAACTAAATTGTCAAAAGGTTTGGACATTTTTTTTTCTAAAAAGCTCCAAAAAGTTCTCTGCTTATGCTTTGACATAGCCCAGTTCAGTTAAGAAGAATCACTAGAAAATCTGCCTAACCCAAAGCATTCCTTATTATAAAAATCCTAGAAGGCTGCTTCATGGGGACATTTTTAGTTTTTTTATTCTGCACCTACTTAAAGTGCACTCTTAAGAACATTGTCCAAAATTGGCTTTTCACCTGGTCCTTGTAGAGCACTGGTTCTCAAGCTTCCTAATGCTGTGGCCCTTTAATATAATTCCTCATGTTGTGATGACTCCCAATTATGAAATTATTTTCATTGCTACTTCATAACTGTAATTTTGCTACCGTTATGAATCATAATATAAATATCTATGCTTTCTGATGGTCTTAGGAGACCCCAGTGAAAGGGTTGGTCTACCCCCAAAGTGGTCACGACCCACACATTAAGAAACACTATTATGGAGGCAAAAGAAGATACTTATGTATCTTTTCTAAGCAGCAGGAAGGAGACACCAGATACAGATATGATTTAAACCACAGAGCAAAATTCCAAGTTAGTTCATAACATCAACAACAAATGACCTTTCACTATTATGGGTCCTTTAATCATCCAGTGCTAAGATTCAAAATGGAAAATTAATATTTTTGCAAATATTGTCTATACTTCTGAGACTCCACATTATCAAAATCAGAACACCTTTAACCTACAAATTTCCTGCTTTTAAAATAATTTCGTGAAAGTTATCAGTGTAAGTAAGGTTTGTTGTTTTAACCTCCAATGTTTACTGTTGATTATAAATTTGAATAGACAGAGAATCACTTAGGAAATAAACCTCAATACCTTTCTGAGGGAGTTTCTAGATTGGCTTAGCTAGATGAGAAGATCCATCCTAAATGCATTCTAAATACGGGTGGTACTCATCTAAGTGCTGGGCTTCTGCGCTCAATAAAAAGGGCCAATAAAAAAAAAGCACCAACTGTTCCCTGCAGAGGCCATGCTACAGCTGACCCATGCTCTTGCTGCTGTGCTCTCCTCCTATAATGAACTGTACTCCCCCACTGTGAGTCTGAAGCTGACTTTGTCAAATAGTTTCTCAAAGCACCAAAAAATGTGACAAATGCAGAAAATAGGACAAACAGTGAGACTATTTCATGGTAAAACTAATTATGTAGTTCTTATGCCTTTGTAACTTGTTTGTGGGAGGAATGTGGAATAGTTTGGAATTTTGTGTAAGAAAAGCCCTTTTAAGCTAAGCTTCTTGGGCTGCTAGCAGTTTGGAAGACCAGAATGCTCCAAAAAATATGGACAGTCAAGGCCTAGCTCAGTAGGGATAAAAGTTCTGTTGGAAATTGAGATAAAGACAATAGATGTTATATTCTGACAAAGAACTATGCTCCTGAGAACTTGAGGCTGAAGTCAGAAGTAATAGACTGATTTGTTCTTGAAAACACTCAGGTATTACTCATATGTCATGGTTACTACTGTCTGTTCTCCTGCAGGAGAGAGACAACCAAGAAAAGCAAAAAGACCAAAAATAATTTCTTGTGGGGGAGGGAAAAGGAGGGAGTTTAAAATTGCAGGTATGGCATGTTCTGGAAAAAGAGTAGTAACTGTTACAAAATTTATCATTAAAGAAAAACCTACTTTGTTGGTTTGAATGATAATGCCTCGCATAAACTCAAATATTTGAATCATTAGTTATCAGAGAATGAAAATGTTTGGGGAGAATTAGGAGCTCTGGCCTTTTTGAAGGAGGTATGGCCTTCTTGGAGAAAGTGTGCCACTGGGCTTAGAGGTTTCAAATGCTCAAGACAGGCCTAGTCTCTCTCTTTCTCTCTGTCTGTCTCTATCTCTCTCTGTCTCTGTCTCTGTGTCTCCTCCCTCTGTGTCTCTCTGTCTCTGTATCTCTGTCTGTCTGTCTATTGTCTGCCAATCAGGATGTTGTTATCTCTCAGTTACTTCCTCAGTACCATGCCTGCCTATGTGCTACCACAAAACAGCTAAGATTATAATGGATTTATCCTCTGAAATTGTAAGAAAGCCCCTAATTAAATGCTTTCTGTGACAAGTTGTCATCATCATGGTGTTTCACCATAGTGATAGAACAGTAACTAAGATACCTCCCAGTCTAAATTAGGATATAAAGGGATTTATATTCAAAATTGGGGATTGCAATCTATATCTGTAATAACAACACTTGGAGGTTGAAGTTGCAGATCTCTATGAGTTTTAATTCAACATGGTCTACAAGTGAATTCCAGGCCAATTAGCACTACATTGTTTCAAAAGACAAACAAGAAAATAGTCCTTGGGTCTCCTTAATTTCCTCATGCAATTATTTTTGGGCAACTTTTAATAAAATAAAGTGGTGATAAAATTTAAATATACAAATGACAATAAAAATAATAAAACAAACAACTCCTCATGGAACTGTTTCTCCAAGGTCATCCTGAAAGGTATGTAATGGCCTTCATGGGCCATTGTGTAAAGCTCAAACGTGGAACCTAAGCTCCAATGGAGTCCCAGGATGTAGGACAATGGAATCTTCCCCAGGTAAAATTGCATTCATAGAGTGGAGTTTGATCAACAGAAAAACAAACAAACAAATAAACAAACAAACAAACTGTATGTGCTGTAGATTACAAAGATGGAGGTTCAGGTCTGACTTGTAAACCCTCTGGAGTCCAGATGATTCCATCAGAATCCACAAATGCTAAACATGGAGGTCAGGCTTTGGTGACCTCCCTGTTGAATTTTGCCTTGCTTTGTAATGAAATCTCATTGCTATGCTTGTATCTCTCCCTTTTAAAATAGTAATGTTAACATTGTCCTTCTGGCTAGAAGTGTAAAGCTTGGTTTGTGGTACCAAAGGGTTAACTGATTACCTGAGTCTCAGAGGAGGATATAAGCTCATATTGTGGAGTCTTTTGAAGTTAGATTGAATGCATTTTGCATTATGAGAGAGATGTGAATTTATGGGAGGGAAGGATAGAAAGTAAAAACTTAAAAGTCCTATGTTAGAATGTCAAGGTGTTAAGATACAGAACTGTGATTGTTAATGCTGATTGTCAATGTGACACCATACAGTGTCACCCAGTGACAAAGCTCTGAACATATCTCAGTAAGTCTCTGGAGTGGGTTAATTGAGATGGGAAGACACATCCTGGATGTAGGTAGCACATACGGGGCCTGTGGTTTCACACTGAATAAGAAGCACTAATCTGTTTAGACACAAGGATTTCTCACTCTGCTTTCTAACTATAGATGCAGTGTGAGTAGCTAGCTGCCTCATGCTCCAGTGGCCTTGCCTTCCCTTCACTGTTGTTGTCATGATTTTTATCACAGCAACTAGAAATGTAGTTAATTCATACTGCAAATTCAGACTGTAGGTTCACATCAGACAGCTCTGATTTAAACTAACCCTTACTATCATTAGACTTTGAAAATACGGCCTCATAAAAGGCCTTGTCTTTAACAAAACATAACCCTGAAGACAAAGAAGAAGGATATTCAGTTAAAAGTACAATGTAATTAAAGTGCATAATTAGATATAGTATAAATTCATAATTATAGTTAGAGTAATCCAACTATTTTAATCTGTCCTTTCCAATTTTGACTAATGTTGGGTAAAACTATCTATTTTTATTAACAGACATCGTGGTGGTTTGAATGAGAAATGACCCTCTAGCTCTCATATATTTGAATGTTTGTGTCTTAGTTGGTAGACTGTTGAGGAAGTATTAGGAGATGCAGCCTTGTTGGAGGAAGTGTGTCACTGAGGGTGGGCTTAGAGATTTCAAATACCCGTGGTAGTGTCTCTCTCTCTCTCTCTCTTTCTCTCTCTCTCTCTCTCTCTCTCTCTCTCTCTCTCTCTCTCTCTCTCTCTCTCTCTCTCCTTCTCTTGGCCTGCTGCCTGCAGATCAGATGTAAGTTCTCTGTTACTGCTCAGTGCCATACCTACTTGCCTGCTGCCATGCTCCTGGCTATAATGGAAATAGACTCATTCTCTGAAATGGTAAGCAAGCCCTTCAATTAACTTTTTTTTTTATAAGTTGCCTTGGTCATGGTATCTCTTTACAGCAACAGAACAGTAACAGAAACAGATGTTAAATGGTAAGAATTTTTTTATTTCACTTCACCTTTGCTCTACTCTTGGACAACTCATTAAAATTTCAAGTATCATTTATAATTATTTTCCAACAAGCTCCTACTTTCTGCAGAATTTATCTATTGTCAATATTTATAAATTATTGGAGGTAAATAAAATAATTAAGAAACAAATTTAATATTAATATTCTCTTTTAACAGTTACAATGTATATTGACTTATTAAACTTGCAATCTGTATCTGGCAATTCAAAGTCCAGCTTGAAAAGTATTTTACCTTCAGAAATTTATTCTGTAAATTAAAAAGGAAATCTAAAAGCTCACATTAAGACCCTCTTAAAACTCCAATGACATGTCAACGAGGCTCGTGCTGGTCCTAAGGAAGGAGATCTGGAGTGAGTGAGTGGGCGCCACCTTCAGATAGGGCAGTCATTTACTACCTAGTCTCCCAATTTGCATTGGTTCCTGGGCCCTATGTTCCATCCTCATTTTCCCTACATCATATGATGTATCTGGCCATGGAAAGTATGGTTAACAAGGATTTTAATTTCAAAATTGGCTTATATTTCATCTTTGATGGAATTTACTTCTTACATAAAATGTTTTTTAATCAGGGGCCTTTTTCTTTTATTTAACATAGAAAAGGAGTCTCATATCATTTTCCAAAAATTAAAAGAAATCAGATGTTAGAGTAGTCATTGTGGGCATGCACACACACACAAAAGTCTTTATATGCTAGAAATTACTGTATTTCTGTTCCCAATACACCTATTCATGCTCACATTCCATTCCATAGAATAGCTTCCCTGAGGGCTACCCAGAAGCATACCACCTCAGCTGTTTCTTCAAGGGAGGAGGGATTCGGATTCTCCCATTACTCAAGCATGTCCAGCCTACAAGCACATATGTGGACACTGGAGTTAGGTATTGAAACCCCTCTTCTGTGCTTTGGGTGAAAAATTCGGAGATGTGTTTAAACCTTGTTTCAGTGCAATAAGACCCAACTGATCAATTCACCATTCAGTTTGCTTTCAGCCTTCTTGGTTTCACTCATTTCACTTGTCCTCCAAGCTCCTGTCCCTCATGTTCCCAGGAAAGAGCCTACTCAGAAGCATGTACATTACCCTGTTCTTCATGTGGGGAGGACTAAGACTTTGGATATAGTGAACCCTTAATAAAAGCTTACAACCAATGCTGGCTAATGAGAAATTAAGGGTTAAGAATTAAATTCTCAATTGTGTTGTCCTGAATTTTTGAGTTTGTAAAGGTATCTTAAAATAATTTCATTTAGTTATCTTGGTAACGTGCAGTTATTTTAATAAATTTTCCATTTATAAAGATGTTAATTATGAGAAGTCCTTAAGGCTAGCATATATCTGAACTGTTCTGTTCAGATATACTGAATTTCAGAACATAAGAAGGTCTACATGAAGGAAGCAGAAGTTAGAATATTTTATGAACATTTAAATATTTAGCAGAGTCATTAATTTTACACAGCACATGTGCATACATTTTCAGTGGAGCAAGTCTGTGCAGCAGATTTTTCCACACCACTTCCCAGTGTTGAGGCTTGCAAGTCTGCCCCTTGCTGACTGTAAAGCAAATAAATGCAGTAAAGCAGGAAGAGCCTGTGCGGGACACATAACTGAGGGCAATAGCAAAGAAAAGGAATAACAGGTACTCTGTGAGTGGTCTGCATCTTTTCTTACATTGTCTGCACTGTACATTGTGTGATGCAGGTTTGTTTCCTAACATAGGAAATCATGCCTTTCTTAAAGCAAAAATATGAAGTCTAATTTTAGGGAGCCTAAATCATTGCTTTGTTATACTCCATGCATATTCTGCCTTTATTTGTCATAAGGTAATGCTAAAACTGAAAGACAAACCTTGAACTCTCAGGGAACAAACTGTTTAACATAATAGATTTTTTTATGTAAGTAAATATTACTTTTTGAAATAATAGATTTGTATTTTATCTGCTCTTATTGGAACTTATTCCAAAGTATATTATGGCTCATACTATTGAAATATTTTCTTCTTTTCTTTATTACTTCTTTTTTGAGTATATAATATGATTATATCATTTTCCCCCTTCCCTGTATTACCTCCAAATCTACATTCCTTCTTAGTCTCTTCAAATTCATGGCTTTTTTTAAAACATTAACTGTTACATACGTGTGTGTGTGTGTGTGCGCGCGCGTGTGCGCGCGCGCGTGCACATGTATGTGACTGTGTTTATTCCTAAATGCCCTCTGTATAGTGTTACTTGTCTGATTGTTTTCAGGCCTGACCATCTGGTAATGGATAATTAATTACTCTAAATATAATATATAATGTTTGATGGCTGTATCAGTAGAGATTATTGATTAGATAGTTGTAATCATAAGCATGTCCTCAGGGTTTATGTATGTATGTCACTCCTTTGTCACCCTATCAGAAAGACTCAGAGGCTATAGGGATATTTTAACCTATGTGTTCTAAGCTTTTATTTTTCCATTTTATTCTTTATTAATTTGGCAGATTTTTCTATTTTAGTAGTTATGTTTAAATTTTCTCCATCTTGATAATTATACTGTCACACATTTTAGAATCTTCTGAATCTCCACAATGTAAGATTGTGACTCATATTTCTAATAAAAATATATTGTGACATCCCTTTTGACCTGTGATTAAAAGGTAATGTGATGTTGCCCAAGACAGGCCTATTGCGCTAGTGTCAAACTTCATAGTAAACATGAGGTTGGGTGCTGTTACGTGAACTTGAAAATCTCCTGTTGGTTAGCAAATAATCATCAATTTACTTATTGCATGTGCTCTTTCTGATTCTTAGATTCCTCTCTTACTGTGCTACAACTATCAAAGCACCACGAACCAGGAAATTTAACCAACATAAATCTGTCATCTGAATGGGTGGAGCCCATCCTGGGCCTTTCATTCTGCCTTGTGGGTAACCGTCTTCAAGTTTACATAGCATGCTTCTTTATGTGTGTCTATATGTCCATATTTTGTCTAGGTTTCATGCCACCAGCTATGTTAACACCTCAATCCCTTTTATTTGGTTATAAACACTCATCTGTCTTAAATTACAACGTATCCTAAGGTAATATGAGCTAAAATTTCGACATGCAAATTCTAGTAGTTCATAATTCAACTTATCTCTGGGGCTTAGAGCTAAAGACTACTGTTTATTTAACAAATCTTAATAAGATTAATTTTATTTTGAATTATAGTTATTTATCTGTATGTGTGTATGCATGAGCATGCATGTGCATGTCCTCTGCAAGAGTAGTACATGCTTTTAACTGATGTGCTATTCTCCAGCTTCAACAATTTTTTTAGAAACAATATATTCAAGCATCATCTCAGGGATCATGGACAGGACTAGGAAGACAAATTAAGGAAAAAAAGTTTCATTCAGTTATTATAGAATACTGAATGAAACAAAGATACTTCTGGCTTTTCTGAGTTTGTATTATTCTAAGATCATAATAATAGCTTTATAATCATAAAAATAATTTATAAGATTTTACATTATGTGGTGATATTTCAATTGTGCTGAA
Organism: Peromyscus eremicus; assembly: GCF_949786415.1. Lineage (NCBI taxonomy): Eukaryota > Metazoa > Chordata > Mammalia > Rodentia > Cricetidae > Peromyscus > Peromyscus eremicus. Next base: position 93,001,577 of record NC_081417.1, read on the forward strand.
ATATGACTTTATTTTTATGTTAATAAATAAAGTTTGCCTGGAGATCAGAGGTCACATAGCAAGGTCACATAGTGAGCCATAAGCAGAGTTAGACAGTGGTAGCCCATACCTTTAATCCGATCACATGGCAGGCAGAGTCTCTATGTGGTCAAGGACACAGCCAAGCATGGTGACCCAAATCTTTAATCCCAGTACCAACCATAGAGACCTGGAGGTCTGTATAGACAGTCAGTGACAAGGAAGTCACGTGACTGGGCCTAGAGCCAATGAGAAGGCAGAACAGGAAAGCAATAAAAACACAAGTCACACAGGAGGAAGGTCTCTCTGAGGAAGCTATTGCTAGTCATGGCTATTGCTCTTATCTCTTTGTCTATTTCCTTTGTATTTGACTCTGTGTTTCTTATTTACTAAAACTGTTTAGAATTTTGTCTACAATATTATATGAGTTAATTAGTACTTTCTTTGGCAATAATTTTTTTCTACTTTCAAGTTTAGAAATTTGATGTGTAGCTTTGTCAAAATGATATTTCATTATACAATATGAATTCTAGATATTCTAAGTTATTATTTTAAAAAATTAAACATTTTCTTTATAGGTCTTCCTAAATTTTTTTGAGATAACGATTCATATTGAAGCCAAGGCTAGCTTCAAAACTTGTGGCAATACTTCTAGCATTCATGGTGATAGAACACACTTTGTATGCTACCAGAGAATAAAAGTAATAATTAAATCATCAGCTTCAAACTCTGTGACCTCCAACAGCAACCAACCTGAAAGACGTACTGGTGAGATAGTAACACAAATACTATGGAGCAACCAACCACTTTTTAATTTTTTTAAAATGGTATTTAGTACTTAACTTCATGAGGTGAAATCCATACTTGACACTGCTAAAGAGGCCAGAAACCTGAAATTAGATAGACCATGGAACCTAAAGGAAAACCAATTTTTATTCTATTTAAGAAACCTAGCAAAAATTACTTCTAATGATATATCAATATACCCATAGTTCATTACCTCATTCCAGTCTCATTAGAGAAGCTGCTTCACAGAGACACACAACTGGACAATGTGCAGATAGTGAAAGAATTTGCAACACTCAGTCTTAGTGGTATGTCTTTATCAAACCCTCTCCTCAAAGCTCAGGGAACTATGTGGGAAGGCAAGAGGAGGTGGAAGGATTGTATGAGCCAGAGGTAGTAGATGATTCTTAGGAAATTGTCTTCCAGACACAATGGGACCTTCTGGATACTGTGGCAGCATACGCAGACCTGCATAGGCTGAAACCAGACAAAACCAGTCACGGAAAAGGAGACGTATACACAAAGTCTTTCATCTAACCAAGAAGCTATTTGTATTTGCTACTTGCTGAGAAAGGGAAACACAGTTTTCTCCAATGGAATTTCACTGGGTCTATCAACCACATTCCAGGGCAGGTGCTGTGCACAAGCATGGTTGGCCAACACAAAGGGATTGAATTTTTGTATAGGGGTGCTGTTTGTTCTGTTTTTTCATTTTTTGACTTCATTATTTTGACTTATTGTTTGGTTATTTTTGTTTTTGAGAGAGAAAGACAGAGAGAGAGAACATAAAATTTGGGTGAGTAGGATCTAGGAAGAGTTGGAGGATGGGTAAGAAAATGATCAAAATACAGTATATTGTAGGAAGCATAGCTTAGAGTAAGCATTGAAGAAGCCAGAATTATTAAGCACATAGGCCTGCTTTCTTCAAGGGGAGAAAAATGACGTCTGGTCATTCAGGATGCTGGAGTGAAAATGGTCAAATAACCTGGTGATCTTTTGCAAATCTACTAGGAGCCAGCATCCTCCAGAACTCTCCCCAAATCCTGAGAATTGTTTAGATCCTAAACTTGAGCTTTGTCTCTCAGTGAATAAAACTCACCCTCATGAAAGAGGCTCCATGGCATCATTCATCATAAGATCCTCTTTACGCTTATAAATTCATCCTCTAGGCCCTATCCTTGAGCACTGTTTCCCAGTCACTAGAACTCATCCTTATGATAACGACCAAAAATGATGTCCATGGTACAACTAAAATTTTTTTAAAAAAAAGGTCAATATTCCATGTTCATTTCTTCATCTATTTGTGTGGTCTGGGATGTCAGTTGTCATCAATACAACTTTAGGTTGATTTCTAAAATACATAATGATTTCAGAAAAGTCAGTAGTAGAAAACTCTTTTTTAAATATTAAATACCCATAAAACTCTGTCTTCAGGTGCAGGGCCCTCTTTCCCAATTGTTATAGGAGGCAGATGGAGCAGGGGTGGGGTCAGCTCTGCTGCTCTCCCGCCCTCAGGGCTGGCTCACCTGTGACTCCAACAACAGGGTCAGCTCTACTGTGCTGCCCAGACTGGAAGCAGAAGCTGCACAGGTGAGAGACAGGGCTAGCTCTCCTACTCTTGTGACCTCAGGACCAGCTCTCTCACCTACCTCAGGTGGTAATGAGTAAGGCAGGGAGGGCATCTTTGCCTCACCCTTGTCATCACATGGCAGACAAGAGGGGGCAGGGTCAGCTCTCCCTCTCTTATGCCCTCAGGGTCCATTCACCTGTTTCCAGGACCACAGGGTCAGCTCTAATGTGCTTCCCAGCTGAGTGCACACCTATAGTGAGGGGTAAGGCCATCTTTCCCCATGGGGGAGGTGAGCTCTCCCCCAAGGGGTAGTGTCAGATCACCTGCTACAATATTCAGTGAGGAGCAGGACAGCCACCCCAGGGCCAGTGAAGGGCAGGGTTTGCTCAGCACAGCATGGTTCCAATGATCCCTGTGCTAACATGGGCCATAGACATCACCACAGATCCAGCTGCAGCAGGACCACAGCTGGTCTAGATGCCACCACTGCACTGGTAGCAGCACAGGCTCTGGAGATATGAGTAGGGGGTCCTGGATCTGAGAGCCTGAGAACAGAACTGGGTCCACTTCTTGCTTCAAGCTGCATTGAATGAGCTTGCTAAGGCAGTGCTGGAAAGCTCACCTGGTGGCGAAGATGAGGAACAGCTAGGGAGCTGACCAACCCAGCTCCAACACAGGCCTCGAACCAGGGCTATGTGTTGCACCACTGCAACAACCACCAAATTTATGAACTGTTGGGGGCCTATGAAGGGGATGGACCTACAGATCCAAAACAGCGGGATTTCCTTGACACATGACAGCAACAGGATAACTAAGAGGATCCCTAGTGAGAGCCCATTACGGTGGTATAGCAAAACCAGAGACCTGGAGCCAGACCAATGAATCATGGCAAAGAATACTTGCAAGTAAAGATGAATGGACTAAAGGGTAAACCGTGTGTCTCAATGGGCTACACTACGACTTCCACAATAAGATTCTTCCTTTTTGTTTTTGTTTTGTTTTGTTTCTTTGTTTTGTTTATTTTTTGTGTTTTTTCTTTTAAATTTGGTTTTGTTTTTGGGGGAGGTTGCAAGGGCGGTGGGTGGATGGGAGGGGACAGGGAAGTAAGTCAGATCAGGATGAATTATGTGAAACCCACAACGAATCAATCAAAGTAAAAAAAAAAAATCGAAAAAAAAAAACCCACAAAACTCTGTCTTCAGGACATTAATTTATTCCTTTAACAAGTCATACAGTATTTACTGAAAATAGAGTAAACACCAGTTTTCTAATGTGAAATAGACACCAAAAAAATCAATACTCAGGTTTTAATCAAAATTATATAGCAAGGGTAAAGTACAAGGATCTCTAACTAATTTTTATGCACTGCTTCAGAGTACAGGACATTTCTTAGGGTGTGCTCTGAGTATCAGCCCCCATAACAGGGAAGCAAGGAGTCATGTGTAAAAAAAGGCAAAGTTAACCAGTTATGCAGGCTTGACCTCAGCAGAGTCCCCATACTCACAGGGAACTCTGCTCTGACACTATCCTGCCAAGCTTCTCCTCACTTCCCGAAATGACTGTGTCCTTCCTTATTCCTTCACCTCAAGCAGACAATGCATATGGTCCTCTTTACTTTGAGGGAAAATGAAACATTCAGTGAAGTAACGCTGCACAGTTACCATGCTACCAGAGATGCTCTCTGCTGATGACTACCTGCTTGTGGGATTCCACATAACTGGAAATAAGTGAGTTCAGTGTCCATGAGGGTCAGACATAGGAGGCTATGAGATAACGAAGTCTTAAAGAAAGCAGGGAAACTAGTAGATGTGCTTCCATGAAAAAGAAAGGAACTGTTAGAAACAGCTGAAGGAGAGAGAATGCCACAAAAGGAGGGAGTGGAAAATGCTTAAGTGTAGCCCCAGGCAGGAGTGCAGGGGCAGGGCTTCCAATGGCAAGAAGGATGCCTGTGAGGAGCTGCTTGCCCAGTGAAAGGTCTGGTCCCTGCAGTCCATCAGAGACAGTTTCTAGAATCAGAAAGCCGTTTTGGTAGAGTCTTAATGTCAGCTTTTATACTGAGGTCTGAATCCACGTAAGCCAATAGGGAACAATAGAGAGCATGTGTTGAAAAAAAAAAAAAAAAAAAAAAAAAAAAAAAAACAACAACAAAAAACCCAAAAAACTATTTTTTCAAAATAGATAAAGTTGGCATGAATGCCCCCTTTGAATATTTATGTTCATAAAGGGAATCATTACATGTAGTGCTATTAACACCACTCACCATGACAGCAGTCCTTAACGTAATAACAGAATGGTGCTATGCAAAGGAATATTGTTGTAAGTGGCAATCCTTCTGCTAAAGCAACCCATTCATATCATAGTGTTTTAGTAACAGAATGATATTTTGTTCAGCTTGGAATTGTCCTTACCTATTACCCAAAATAGGTAGTTAGCACATCTCAGGACATAGCTTATTAAACACAGGCTCACTTCCAGCTAAGCTCCGGAGCATATGTGTGCGCTCAGAGTTAGGATTTTGTAATGATACTAGACTCCTGTAATTTTATTGCAGCCACAGTTTCTTTTGCCTCAGCTCATTACAAAGACAAATATCTGTTAGTGACAGGTGACTTTTCATCCTGACGCAGCAGTGCTGCTGGTGTCTGGGCCCCTGAGATATTCTATTTTGCACTTGAAATTAGTTTCTCTGTTACAGCTTTGAACGTGTGATAAGAAAACAGATACAGTAATTTAGATAAACACCACTAAACGTCTTGACTGAAATACAGCACAGATGAAGGTACAAACAGCTGAAATGATTAAGGCTGTCAAGTTATTTAGGGTACTGTTACAGAATAAAAGAGAGGACAGACTATTATTTATCCATGAATGTGAGTTTAATTAAAGATGTCCTATTAGAGTTTTTCCCCAAGCTTATTTGAAACTGTAGATCAAACAGAGAAGGATGCCCCTGACCAATACAGGGATTTATGTGTTGGAAATGCCTTCTTTTAAGGAACTTCTAATGTTTCAACACAGAATTTTGTCCTTTCTAGGAATATAAAAATGTAATGCGCTTATGAACATAAAGGAATCTAATAATTTAGGATTGGTAATCTCATTAATGTATGAGATACTGCTGTCCATACATAGTGTATATGCATACTTATGTATGCATTCATCTATATGTATGCATCTATATTTATACATATACAGACATGCATTTAGCCTGCTTAATGCTTAACAACTATTATTCTTTCTAAAGTGGCTTTAAATACATCCTTCCTCAACTAAATGACAAATAGAATTCCTCTTCAAAATCTACACCTATGGGGCAGGTAAACACAACATATAATGGATATTCAAATTAGTTTTATTTAAAACATTTTAATCCCATTTCTTTTTATAGAAGTTTGACATGCCATCAAAACATGGTATGAATATTATATGGGTTAATATTTCCTTTCAACTCAAATGGCAACAATAAATAAAAAAAGCAGTCCAAGTTTTGAAGGGTCGACTGCTTTGTTTCCTACTTCTAATTCAGTTTGCTACATGTGCATGGCTATTAAATGAAGCCACATATGAGAAAATACATGTGATGCCATTTTGTAGAGATCTAAGGATGGGCACAATTGCCTGGAATTCTGTGAAAGGAAATAAGGGGCCAATTTCATTTTGTTTAGAACCCACAGTACCTTTAATGTCTTGGAACAATAGAAAGTATCAAACATGGTGGTGTGCCTGCCCGAGGCCTGGTTTCCACTTTGGGTCTTGGAGCCCTGAGTTACAATGGAAGAATTCTGCCTATGCTATAGAAAGGCCATGTGGAAAAGCCACCTGAAGTTGCTGAGAGCAGCTTAGTTTCTCTGAGACTCCTCTCTCACTAAGGTACCATCTATATTCCACTGAAGCTAAATGTGGACTAAGCAGAGTACCAGGATAGAAGTAGTTCCTAGTTGACCCCATGGAGAAGAAGAACAGACTATGCAGAACTCTTTCTGAGAAATGGGTTTTAGGATCAAATCACTGGAAAGATGATAAACCAAGTAATTGAGTTTTGCGGTTTTATTACACAGTAACAGAAAACTGGGATAATATTGGATAGAAGATTGAACTTACACCTATGTTAACATTTTTGAACTTATAGTAAATTTTTGTTCCATTTTTCTTTATGCAAATATCTATATAAAGCTTTAACTATGTAGCTATAAGACCAAATAGGACCAGAAGTATGGTATCCTCGTTTTATCTTAGGAATTTCACTATGGAAGTTATGATTGTACTGATATTAAAGTAAGTTGTTTCGTAAAATTTTATAAAATAATCTTGAAATTATTTTTATTTGGTTTTGCTGTTGATATATGAAATGTGCTGCTCAACATACACTATAGGTAGTATCACATTTTTTTCTGAAAATAACTAATATGAAATAGAATATACTAATGGTTTCATTTATGTGATGTTTTATTTAATAAAGAAACCCGAGACTATTTAGAAAAAGGTCCAGAAAAATAACAAATTCCCCATATGTGTGTCAGATGTATTATACATTTTTAATGATTTTGATTTTGTGCTAAATGTGAAATCTTCAGTCCATAGTCTTTTCTACAAGATCCCATATTTAACAGTTAAATCCATTGAATGATGAGATACTATGCCCAGAATTACACTTTGGAGTTCAAACATAGTAATTAAATTGAAATAATTAATATTTTATGAATATGGCAGCATTTTCCACATTAAAGTATAAGATTTATGTATTAATTAAAGTATTTGCCCCCTTGGTATTCTCTGCAAGAGATTTTCTGATCCCTAGTAAAAATGGGATAGGAGTTACATGTAAACAATGCAATAAGAATCTTTGCCTTTCCCTCACTCAGATACTCCTGGATGCTGCTTTTAGAAGATCCACAAAGGCATCTCAGTCAACATTCCACATAGGCTCTTGCACATCCATGTTTCATGTTTATTATAACCAAGAAATGGAACCAACCTAAATTTCCATCACCAGATGAATGGAAAATCAAAATGTGGTTTGAATATACAATTTAATTTTATTTAGCTATAAAGAAGAATAAAATCATATTTGTAAGAAAATGGATGGTACTAAAATCTATACTAAATAAAATAAGACTAGAAAGATCAATATCATGTCATCTCTATTGTGAAATCTGGATTTAAATTTAACTAGGAATACAGTATGTGTGTCAAAAATGAAAATGAAAATAGGCAGTGACGGGGAGGATGGGATCTTGGGAAGAGGGCAGTGGGATACATATGCCTGAAAGCAGAAAGGAGTGTCTGGTGGGAGAGCTCAAGCCTGCGGGAGGGGTGGAGGGACCAGGGAAGGAACAAATAAGAACAGTTAAAATTGCCATAACAAACCCATCAAATAGTTAGCTTAGAAAAGTAACAAAAAACAAGTCAATCCTAGCAATGTGAGTATTCCCTGCAGGTTATAGCAATTGATCTTAGCCAAGAAGAAAAGAAAAGAAAATTGAAATGGGGTGGAGGAAATCCATTTGGAATCCACGAAGGAATTTAGTGAAGTCAGACCTTCCATTTTGTGGGCATGCATTCCATGGTGCTGGTTGCAACCTCGGTACGGACTATGGATATTTTAGACCCAGTGATTTGCCATGAAGCAGTCGCATCCTCTTCGATGATTGACAGTACAGATAGAGACATGTCGACCTTGGGAGTAAGGGTTCAATTGCCTAGGAGCTGAGTTCACTGTCAAAGGCTAGGTATTTTTGCTTCAATAACTTTGTATTTGACTGGGGATTTGAATGTGATTATCTTTCTACATACAGATTAAATTATTCACATTTATAAAGTATGTTAATTTGGATATTTTTATGATAGTTGCAGATTATATCCAAGTAAGCAAGTATTTGATGTGTACAATGTCAGGTTAATAATTTCAGAATGATATGGTAGGAGCAGTGTAAATGCAAGTTGATTATACTGTTTATTAACCTTATTCTCTGTTCTCATATTTGTACATTTGGCAAATGATGTTTTACTTTCTCATTTTATTATATACATCTTCAAATATTATTTGAAATTATTTCTGTATCTAAATTAAGGATAAATGTTCGAGAAATGAACAAATACAGAAATAAACTAATGTTTGACACAACAAACTGAAAAGATCTTTCATTTGCACTGTTTTTCATTTCAGTTGATGAATCCTACTTGACATTAGCTTTACAACTAGAAACTCCTCTGGTTGGTAAATGAATCAGTCACACTGTGGACCCTCCAACTCTGTCTGCAGAGCAACTCCAGAGTCATGTGCTCATCTCTTTCCTACAATACATAGTTTGTCTGCCCCACGCTTCTTTCTGCAAATGGACAACTGTAATTGTTACTGCTACATCTGTTACATCAACTGTTCCATGTGTCACTTGGGAATATCTGCTTCTTAAACTTAAACAGTGGTCCTCCATATCTATATTTATTCCATATGGCTACTTAATCCTTGAGGCAGGACTCTCTTTTGATGTCATCCTGGACCCTTGGAGACTTAACTGAAGACAGAGAAGTACAGGTGGATGCTATTAGTTTTAGCATCAAGAGCCCTTATTTGTCCAAACATGTAAATCAGTAAGAAATGGCCACTTAGTACAAGGATACAGAACAGTCACTAGATAGAAAGAAATTAGAAAAATAAGATCAAGGTAGCAAGATTTTCTTTAAAATTAATTCTACAAAATTTGAATAACTGTCTTTTATTTTAAATGATGCCTTTTTTGTTTATATTTACCCATCTATTTTTGTGAATAAAATATTGAATATATTCTAAATATAAATATTTAAATGTCACAATAAAATCCATTGTTATATTTCATTAATATATATTAATAATATATAAATAAGATATTAATTGATGAAAGATATGTTGCAAGGGATGATAAAGTAGTGTGTGTGTGTGTGTGTGTCTGTCTGTGTGTGCATGTATCTGTGTGTATGATGTTTGAATATGGTATCTCTAAAATAGTCATCCACACTAAAGGAAGCACAATGCTAGAGTTAGAAAGTCAAAATCTGAGAAAGTCGTTTCGGGTTACATTTAAATCATAGCTGATTTCAAAGTCTTATAGCATTATTATGCATTGTTCTCCCAAGGGTTGAGGCTCTAGTAACAGCATGATGACAATATCTCTTTTTAGCTAGAGGACAGAAACACATCCTTGTTTCCTATCCATGAGGGAAAAAAACAAAACAAAACAAAACAAAAACCCATTTTGAGAATGTTAAGCTGGGTCTGGGGTTCTCCCTCCTTCACACCTACTAAGATTTCCATGAGTTCTTAGCATTAGGAATTGTCGTGTCCTTTGGCAAGGAATGTGATATACAGGAGACTCTACTCTTCATTTACTTACTCGCTCAAGAAGAATTGATTGAAAGTTTATTATTGAACTGCTTTCCCATAATGACACTGAGAGGTACATAACATAAAACCATGATCCTCATAGAGTTATAGTGAAAGGAAACATATGAAACCCGTTACAGAAATAAATTATAAGCTGTTTGGTGACAAGTGCTATGGAGAATGGAATTGAATTTTAAATGACTCTCGTGGAAAGCCTCATTGAAAAGAATCCATCTGATCAATCACCAAGGAACATGAATAGGAAGCCTGGGGGGTGGGGTGGGAAGAAGGTTCCAAGAAAAGCAAAAGATGAGTCTGAAGGAACTGAGGTTAGGACATGTGTAGAATGTGTAAGAAGCAGTGAGGAGGTCAGTGCTGCTGGCGCAGAGAAAGGATTGAATGGTGCCAGGTAAGAGCAGGTAAGGCTCGTGAGCGCAGGCTGTGTGCGGCAGCTTTCATTCTCGATTGGGCTGTCAGGATAGAGGAGCGTGTAGCTCATTCACTCCTTTCGCCATCCTGTGACTTCAGGAGGAACGAATTGGTGAGGAGGGTGAAGCAGGAGTCCTTTGTTGAAATGGGAGTATAATCGGTGCTGTGTGTCTAGAAAGTAAAAGGGTTGAATTACATTTAGTCTCTGAGAACTGTAAGCAAGGTCACAGTGAAACCACCAAACTAGACTGTTCCATGGGTAGAAAAAAAGGTTTACTTCGGATCAAACTGCAAAGGTTTTCTCTCAGGGGATAGAGAGAAGAGCAAAATGGTAGGATAGCAAGCAGATTTTCTGTAGCAGCTGGGTGGGGTCTCTGAGCTGATACAGGCTATTCAGAATGACCAGGAACCAGATGCTTTTCCAGTAAACAGAGACCCACCTTCAGGCTTGTTTATCCAATAACATTCCTTCAGTTCACTCAGCTAAAGTCCTTCTGATAAGGACACTGTCAACAGCACTGACATTTGGAGGAGGAGTGGGGTTGGGCTTTGGACTTAACAGTAACAAACATGTTTCTAGATGGAGACTGTTTTAAGAGGTAAAGGGTGAATAAAATAGATCATCCTTATGTAAAAAGGTCTGACATCTAGTAGGGTCCACTAAGATCAGGTCAGTGTAAACATTCTCAATGCAGTTCAAAGACGTCTTGAAAATGTCCTCCTTTCATTAGAATGATTAAAAACAAAACACACATTATCCTATAGGTTGTGATTTGAAAAACAAAACAAACAAACAAACAAATGCCTGGCTAATGACTGAGGCTGCTAATTGTTGCGGCATCTCCCATCAGCATCTCAGTAAAACGTCAGTGAAAACGGAGAATGTTTTATCTAAAAATGTTAATCATCTGCACAGATGTCTCCACTTTCTGAAGAATTCCTATTTTCACTTTCGGCTTCGCAAAGCATGTCTCTTTATGGACCATGTTATTAATGAAATGGAAAAGAATGTGCAGGAAAGCTGCTGTTGTCTGAAATTATCTTTACTTCTATACTGCCACTGGCAATAACTGTCTCTTCTCCAGAATTCCGGAACAGTGAATTCTTTTCTACACCAGATTAAAAGCAAACAATAAAAACAAAACAGAGCAACTACCACAGGGAAAGAATATAACTCACCAATTTGGGATTAAACTTTTGTTCTTATATTTTGAGAGGCACTGATGTGTACAACTCCAGCAATTCAATTTGTTTTTAATAATACAAGATTATTTCAAAGATTACCAAGAGATTATTTGATGATTAAGGCAGTTTTCCTGGTGCTGGTGAGATGACTGAATGGGGAAAGAGCTTGCTACACAAAGATGAGGAGCTAGCTTGGATCCCACACAGCCACAAAAGAAGGTAAGGATGATGCCACGGGTCTGGAACCCCAGCACTGAGGACAGGCACCGGGAGGATTCTCAAGGGCTCACTTAGGTTGGCCAAATCATTAAGCTCCATATTCAGGAAAATACCCTATCTGAAAAGATAAAGTGGATTGTAATAAAAGAAGAAATGACATTGGTTCTGGCCTCCACATACAAGTATACTTACACACACACACACACACACACACACACACACACACACACACACGAGAGGGGGGTGAGGGAGGGAGGCAGGGAGGCAGGGAGGCAGGGAAGACTTTTCCCAAACTTAGAGAGTGAGAAATTTTATGTGTCGTAAGCACAGAATTTCGTGGTCACATGGATTTGGTTCTTATGTGAACTCAGGTGGTGGAATTTGTTGGTTTAGAAACTCCAGCTCACCTGCCCCTGCAGAGTCCTGGACAACCCCATTTCTGTGTCTCTCTCTCTCCAAACCGTGTCTGCTCAGAGTCTCTGAACAAAGGTGCCAAGAAGTCCAATTCCTCATTCTTGGTGATTACTGCAGCTTCCTCCCTTGAAGTAGCCACCAGCCGAAGTCCCCGCCTGAGTGGTTTTTGACCATATTTGTGCAATAACCCAGCTTATGATGGACACATCATGACCCTCACCATAATATCTCCCTGCTTTCATTTGGGGGAGTGACTTCTCTGCCCTACATCTCTGGGACCAGAGAACCTGCCTTGGAGTTGCTTTGCTCAAATATACCTGTTGTTATACTTTTTCAATTCTGCTTGATCTGGCTTATTGAATGGGTGAAAAAACGTGTTACCTATTATGGCGGGGAGGAGTGGGGGGACTGAAAACATTAGAAGTATCTTTTCCCCATTGGCTGAGGTACAACCTCATAATCTTGTCTGATTGACTAGTCTGAAGACAATTGATGCATATGTAAACACACACACACACACACACACACACACACACACACACACACACACACCAAACAAAACAAAAACAAAAACAAAACAACTGAGGTCAATGTTCCAAGGAGAAAAGGGTCACTATTCCAGTCAATCGAATTCCTAGAATGTAGCAGCCTGCCTTTGTATAAACAAAGGTTTTACTAGGTGGGGGATTAAACATTTGCATTAAAGTCTTACAAGGTGGGGGGGGGGCGCTAAAAGATGTGAATTTCTGTCTTAATCACAACTTTTAAAGTATTTGATAGAAAAGATTCACTTTGTTACAGAACTCTGGGAAATCAAGACAATGAGGGCCCTGTCCTGACCACTCATAAACTCTTAGTTGGAGAGAGCCAACCTCAATTCCATGAGGTGTTCATTTGCCTTTAGTTTAAAGACGAGTCCTAGCTGGGCGGTGGTGGTGCACGCCTTTAATCCCAGCACTCGGGAGGCAGAGCCAGGCGGATCTCTGTGAATTCGAGGCCAGCCTGGGCTACCAAGTGAGTTCCAGGAAAGGCGCAAAGCTACACAGAGAAACCCTGTCTCGGAAAAAAAAAATAAATAAATAAATAAATAAAGACGAGTCCTTCCAGTCATAAGGGGTATAAGCAGAGGCATGCTCATCTCTTCATTCACATGTACCTAAGGTTAAATGCTTCACGTTTACTTAAATGTTTGCATTCATAATTTTTTGTATGTATATAGAAATTACCTTAAGTCATATATTATAGCAATTGTTCTTAATCAAGTATTATAACAGGATAACCAAGTATTACACTTTTTATTAAAAAAGAGAAAAATAAGTTCTCATTCTAGACATAGATATTCTTTGATAAATATACCATGAGGCCTGAGCATTGTCATTATCAAACTCCTTCAGGAGTTTGTTTCCAGAAGTACACTGAATTTTATAATGTTAATGATTCTCCTAGTAAAATCATTGTTGAATCTCCATAAAATATCAAAATATATTAATTATATGTAAACATGCATATATACATATATGTACATACACATATGCATATGCATGCCGTTATTTAAGTCACAGACAAAGACATATACAGAGGGAGACACACAGTAAACAAACAAACAAACAAACAAATGTAATACAAAATACAAACAAAACCTTAGGGTTTACCCGCAAACATTCCTCAGTAAAATAAATTTCAATCAAAATAAACCAATCCAAATTGAAAGTCCAAAATTCAAGAATGAATGACAGACAAAATATTCATGAATGTACATATACAGAAGTAAATATAGAGAAGTAAAAAAAAGGCAAAATTTTGGCTAAAATAAAGCCAGAGAAGAAATAAAACTGAATATGATAAAAGGTCGCTAAATATATAAAGAAGAATGAAAAAATCATCTTGCAGCAGCAAATTTATCCCTTTTTAAATGGTTGACTTTTGTTTATTTATTTATTTATTTGTTTGTTTGTTTGTTTGTTTATTCTTAGACAGAGTCTCACTACGTATCTCTGGCCGTTCAAGCTGGCCTCAAACTCCAACAGATCTGCCTGCCTCTGCCATCCTAGTGCTGAGACTAAATGCATGCACCACCAAACCCTGCTCACAGTAGTCTTTCTTAAATCCCTTCTCTTTTTAGATATTCTTTATTTGGTTCATTTCTTCATCTTTGACTTGCTGAGAATTTACACACAGTTTGACTAAAGTCAAAGGCAGACCTGGAGTACAGGGACCAATGCAGCATGAAGTGTAAAGAATTAAAATTAAATTATTCAAATTGATCTGAAACAAGAACATTTCAAACATTTATTTCAGCTATTTCTTTTAGTGAATCATATAAGGGAATGTAAATCCCTAAAAGGTTTTCAAAAGCAAATTAGGAGAATGGCCTGTGACTACCAGTTGTCTTCATCCTCTACTGCTCCATTTTCAGTATATCCCTCTGTATCAGTGGTTCTCCACCTTCCTAACACTGTAACCCTTCACAGTTCTTCATCTGTGGTGACTTCCAACCGTACAATTCTTTTTCTTGCTACTCCAGAACTGCAAGTTTGCTAATGTTCTGAATCATAATGTAAATATCTGTGTTTTCTGATTGTCTTAGGTTACCCTTGTGAAAGCAACCACCAAAGGTATGGTGATCCACAGGCTGAGAAGCATTGCTCTACATACTAAGTGCTGCTGTAACTGCCTTCCTATGACTCCATTTGTTTTTATTGTCTGCTTTAATTCTCCATTTCTCTATTATCTGTCATAATTCTGTATCTTCTTTTCCTTCAAATTTCACTAACATTCACTTGCTATGTTTTACCTATTTGTATTTAGAAATTTTCTTTTACATTTATTTTATAGATATGAATGTTTTTCCCCGAGTTCATGTCTGTGCAACAAGTATGTGACTGGTGCCCAGGGAAGCCAGGAAAGAGCAATGGATCTCTCAGAACTGGGGTTTCAGATGGTTATGTGCTTCCATTTGGGTATTGGGAACCAAACCCATGTCCTATGCAAGAACAGTACATGCTTTAACACCTGAGCTGTCACTCCAGTCCCCTTATTTATATTTTCTAAAGGAAAGTTCACAACAGAATATGGCTTCACAAATTGGACTTGGTATTTTTTTCTTCTTTTTTGGGGGGGCAGGTCACAAAGGTGGGGAGGTAGACCTTGGAGGGCTGGGAAGAGAATGTGATCGGGGTGCATTATGTGAGATTCCCAAATAATCAATAAAAATATTATGTTGGAAAAAAAGTAAAAAAAAAAAAATTGTTACATGAGCCAGCAAGATGGCACAAGAGGTAAAGGCACTTTCCAAGTATGACAATGTCAACTTGATCCTCGAAATCTACATGCTAGTTGTCCTTTGCCCTTCTGAGGAATACACACACACACACACACACACACACACACACACACAGAGAGAGAGAGAGAGAGAGAGAGAGAGAGAGAGAGAGAGAGAGAGAAAGGGAGAGAGAGAAAGGGAGAGAGAGAAAGGGAGAGAGAGAGAGAGGAGAGAGAGGGAGAGACATAAATGAATAAGGAAAAGGAAAACTTAGATTAATAACATGTACAAAACAATGTTTGTTATCTGGCATATAAAAATGGATGTATTTATTTTCTACAGTATATTGGAACTGAATAATTACATTATTGTAAATTTGCTGTTGTAAGTTGGCTGCATTTCCCCATTCCCCTTTGGAAATACTCTTTGCAGATGTAGTAAGGCAACCACTGTGAGGTCACTGAACATGGAACTGGAAAGAGATGCCAGTAACTCTCTTACAGCCAGTGTGAACTGTTTCCAGCACATGATGTCAGTGTTTCACATCAAACAGTGATGGTGCTCATTATTACCAGGGTGCTTCAAAACTATGTAAAAAATCAGTTATTCTATCTTGAGCAAAACCTCATCAAACTATAGAACTTTTTTTTTTTTTTTTACTAAATTCTCCATTACAGTTGAGAACCCTGGGTTTCCTACTAGTTAAGAATTTTCAAAGCAAACTTTTTTTCCCGAGAATTTTCAAAGCAAACTTTTTTTCCGAATACAAAAGTTTGAGTAGTCAAGTGTCTCATTCTTGACTCTTGTGTGCATGTGTGATTATACATATACAT
Source organism: Peromyscus eremicus (assembly GCF_949786415.1). Taxonomy (NCBI): domain Eukaryota; kingdom Metazoa; phylum Chordata; class Mammalia; order Rodentia; family Cricetidae; genus Peromyscus; species Peromyscus eremicus. The sequence continues at coordinate 93,017,653 of NC_081417.1, forward strand.
CTGTGTACTTACCTTGTATGATAAAAGTGTTGTTAAACTCAACACTTCCATGTTCCATGAAAACTTAATGTAGTACCTACTGTATGTTTGTGCCAATACAAAACAGTGAAGGAAAAACAGGTGAATCAGATTTCAGTCACATCATAGTCATCTGTGTGTATTCATGCATATGTTACATGCTAGCTAATTTTTCATTATAAAATAAGTACAAATCTTGTACAAATAAAATCTGAGTAATCATGGGATAAGTGTGCTTGTTGGTTTTTTATTAACTTGACACAAACCTAAACATATCTGAGAAGAAGGAATCTCTGTTGAGGAACTGCTTCATCAGACTGGCCTGCAGGCAAGTCTGTACGTAATTTTCTAAATTAGTGATTGATGTGCGAGTGCACAGCTCACTGTGGTCCTTCCTGGCTTGTATAAGAAAGCAAACTGAATAAGCCATGGGAAACAAGCCAATAAGCAGCTTTCTCCCTAGACTCTGCTTCTGTTCCTGCCTTCAGGCTCCTCTGCCTTGATTTCCTTCCCTGACTTCTGGAGATGGACTGTAGTCTCCAAGGTGAAAAACAAAACATAACAACAATAACAACTACAACAACAACAACAACAGAAAACCCCTCTCTTCGAGTTATTTTTTGGCTGTATTTTATCACAGCAATAGAAAGAAGACAAGGAAAGAACCAGATAGTATACCCAGTCAACTCACAGTGAAAATTATAACACTGAAAAGTTCATTTATCTCCTTTTGCTAATAAAAGTTTATCTGACAATGTTAAAATACAAGGATACGAAAGTTTAAACATATTTTTGTCATCACTTGTCCTCATTGTGAAAGCCACAATACCGTTTAGCAATGGTGGAAGTAATTAAATTGGAGCTGACTGTCTATGATAGTTCATGTTGAGCATTAACTTCACAGGTTTGAGTGATGCAGAGTTGTGAAACTATCTCTTGCATTCTAAATGACTGGAATGCTTGCTGGACCTCGAGGTCACTTAAGACTGCTATCCTACAGTGTACTCAGCCTGTTTGTTTAATCTGTCTTTAAAAGAACAAAATAACAAGTCCTTTACTTACCTTGGATTTCCCAGGTAATCACCTTTTACAGTGTAAGCTGATACATAGCTATAATCTTAAATTATATACTTTTCCATGCTCCTGATCCAGAGAGCAATTGAATATGTGTTGGTTTTTGTGTTAGGCTAATCATTTGTTGAAGCAACAAATAGGTTGAAAAACAACATCAACAATAAATGTTGGAAGCAGTATTGGGATGTTGTTTGATAGTATTTGTTTATTATGTGGGACATAGCTACATGTAACCATAAAGGATTATCTTAATAGTTTAATATTTTTTATTTATAATATCACACACATATATAGCATACCATCAGGGCATAACATTAAAATTATTCCAAAAGAGAGATTAAATTATGTTGTAGGACTCTATTTCACTAGAATTTTCACTAGAATTACTCTAAATATCTGGAGTTTACTTTTTCCATGTTTTCCAAGATACTTCTCAAGATGGCTTCTCAGCTGTGGTCACTGGGTGATAAACCACAAAAGCATAAATGAAGACTCATGTGGTTGATTTCAGAATTTGGAGCATTTTCAAAGAAGAAAAGAATCTTCATACATCTAGATTTTTTTTTTCAACATAAAAGGGTAGACACATGGGTGAGCTGCTGAGAAAGGATCAATTCCTCTTTTACTTCAATATATTGGATAATATAAAGTGATAAGCAACTGAGAAAGAATTTCCATAGATTCTAACAGACTAACCATGCAAAACTGGATGCCATCAGAGGCAGAAAAGGAAGAGCAAGGAATGTGGTAAGTCAGGCATGGAGCTTGGCAACAATTTCCCAGAGAGTGACCCTTAGTTTAGTAATATGAAGAATATGAAGCCTTCCTGTATTACACAAGTTGTCTCACAAAAACCTAAATATTGAGAAACACAATAAGCTAAAATTTAAATATATAATGTTTTTTCTTCTTCTAAAAATAGAATACATTTCATTTTGCATCCAGATCACAGTGAAATGGAGATTTAGTGAGAAGTAGGAAACGTTTTACTACGCTGCTAAGAACAGAGCTTTCAGGTTTTGTTTTGGTTTTGGTTTTTGGTTTTCAGTTTTTTTTTCTTTTGCCTATTTTATTGTGTCATGATTTCTTCTGTGTTTATTAATTCTTTGTCAACATCAAATTGTGTGCTGCATATGGAATGTTGCTCAGGAGCCCACGTATACACTGCTTCTGAGAGGCACTACCTCCTCCCCAATTTCACCATCAGCACTCTTAGGCACAGTCCAGCTAGGCTACCCTAAGACCACCTGCCTTATCTGGAAAGCTTTTGTTGTCCTGAGCCTTGCATGGATGCCAATGAGAACATAATTCCACTGTAATCATATGTTTAGATAGTGAGACAGCCAACATAGGTACTAATGGAGGGGTCTAACTACTGAAAGCTATGAAGTAATGCCCTCAGATATTTTTCTTGTTAAGATTGTTCAATGTTAGAATTTTCTAGGTTCTGATTGATAAAAACATACATAGATTAGAAAAATCATACATTTGCGTAATCTAACAATTTAACACAGGGATATTTGGTTCCCCTTAAGAGATAACACAATGGCAGTTGGAAAGAAACCAGCCTCACCCTCCTACTTTATTTAGATGTTCTCTACTCTGACATATTTTCATTGAAAAACCTAAACTCAATGGTGGGAAAACCATAGAGCTTAAAACATGCTATTTACATGTCTCAAGCCTCTTAGAGTCCATCTTTAAGCCTCTCATTGTCTCCTCTCAAAGTCAGCAACTCTGCTGACACCTACTGAGTGCTTATTATGAGCCATGCTGTCATAGCTGTCCTTTCTCCTTCCATCTGTACATACAGTACGTGGTAGATGCAATCGATATATTCATTCTATATATGAGCACACTGGCGAACAAACAACATTAACTGGCTTGCCTATGTTATTCAGCTTCTAAATTCTGCGGTTGGAATTTGAGTGCCTTGGGTATCATTCTAGTCTTGAGCTCTGAATTGGGATTCAGATTATTTTCAAATGAAAAGGGAAAATGAGAGAAAAAGCAAGCTAATCAATAGTACCAAGGAATGACAAGATGATGTATGTTAGAAGTGAGACCCGAGGAGTTTGACACCACTATGGTGCTGTATCTCAGAGCTCTGTGTGTGAGGTTGGAGTGGGCTGTAGAATGTGGAAAAGGAGTCAAATGACAAGG